>NW_009612723.1:0-15405 GCF_000690535.1 Cariama cristata | reverse complement strand
AGGAATGCATCTTCTGCTGGAAAACAAGGTCACCAATGTGTCATCCCTGTGACTGGTACTAGGGGCTGGCAAGCATTACCATCAGTCCCTGTGTGATCTGCAGACCGACTTTCTTCCATTCATGATCTTTTGTAAATGTAAATTATGTGCAATTGTTTCTGATTTGGGATTGAATTACTGAAATGTGTTAACTGGGAGAGTGGCATGCAGTAAATAACAAGCAGATGATGAGGTTTTGGGTATAAACTTTATGAAATATGAATATTCATGCTAATGTTTATGAAACACTCAAGAGCCGAGATTATTTCCTCTGCTATCTAGAAGATGTGTAAATACTTCATATGGTTGTGAATGCATTTTCTTACTGCTTTTACTTTTTCCTTGAGATCAGCTCTGTGTTCTGTATGCTGAACATAAAACCTCAAATTCATTTTGATAGTGAAAATATTTGTTTCAATTAATGAAAGTCTCTCGTGTAGGCTGCTGTTTCCTGTTAAAAGTGAGATATCTTTTATAACTTGAAGGTGGTATTAGATTTTTAATTATATGTTGCTGTGTAATACTACTTAAATAGAACTTGAGAAAGGATTCTTGTGTAGAGAATAAGTGAAATTTAATGCATGGGTTCCATTTAATTAGACATTTTCTGCTTTAATAGTTGAATTCCTTACCCAAACTTCATTTCCATAATCAAGCCATGTTTAGACTGTTGACGTACTGTTACTTCATCAGACATTCACTGCAACATTTGCTTTCCAAAATTCTTATTACTCTAAGATTAACTGAGAATATTTGCATAATGCCAAAAGACAATGAAGTTTCTTATGAAGTGGATTGCCTCCCCTGCCCTGGTTTTAGTAGTCTAATGAGTAAAGACATTGAATAAGATTCAACAGTTGAAATAGCACTGTTACTGTGGGTTTTACAAACAACAAGAAAATACTGAAAGTGTGGTAAGCGCAGTGAAAAAGATGTGTTATTGTTTATCCTGTAAAGGCGTCATTTCTCTCTTTGTTATTCAAATACATCATGTGAAAGATCCTTCCATAAAAGCTCTTGTCAAATGTATCAGCTAAAAATTACTTAAAGCTTTTAATTCACCATCCATGAAGATAAAGGTTGTTAACCATCTTGTTTATGAAATCCTTCACAAGATTATTTTACAATTTTATGTAAAACCGTTCTGGATAAGGTAGCAATTTGGGGCATGAGTAAGGAGTTCTGCTGCTTTATCTTACTAGTAGAACTAAGATCCTGTCTACCACTGTGTGCAGGTTAACTATAGCAGTGGTTTTCTTTTTCTGGGTACTTGGGTCATAGCTGGAGATGTGGGTTTGTACAAATGTGCAAGAGGGAAGATTTAGATTAGATATTAGGAAGAAATTCTTCACCATAAGGGTGACGAGGCAGTGGCACAAGTTGCCCAGAGAAGCTGTGGATGCCCCATCCCTGGAAGTGTTCAAGGCCAGGTTGGATGGGGCTTTGAGCAACCTGCTCTTGTGGAAGGTGTCCCTGCCCATGGTGGGGGGGTTGGAACTGGATGGTCTTTAAGGTCCCTTCCAACCCAAATAATTTTATGATTCTATGAAATGCCACGTCAGGTATGAAAAAAGAACCTTTCATACGTTCAAAGGGGGAAAGGGAAAAGGCAGGAATGAGGTACAGAAAGTGTTCTTCTCCTGCTTAAGCTATCATGAAAGAACATGGAAATAAGTTTTGACTTGAAACAGGCAGGCTGTTTTTCTGCACAATTGCCCTAAACTGCAGTCAGATGTCTAAAAGGCGGAGGAGGGAATAGTACCCCTGTAAAATGTTCTGAGACCATTGGAGGAGAAAGGAAAATGGAAATTAAAGCTTTTTCAGAATTAAGAACCATCTGCATCCTGCATTATGGTCTTAATTCTCTTAGTACCTTGAGCAGGCACTTGGCTGTTTCAGAAATCCCTTTCAATGTCTTTTGCAGTGCTGGAGTTATGGGCTAACAGTGCTCTTGGGCCCACTTTTTGGATTGAAAAATGACCATGGAGCTCTTTTAACACAAGCAATAGGCTAAGAGGCCAATTCATATCTATAAGAAATTGGAAGTGTTCTTTAAGAGATCATTAGTATGTTGATGACACTTAAAGTTTGCTGTTTCACTATCATGGGAGATTTTCACTGTGGTCAGCTTTTAGTCATGCAGTAAGAATAAATTTTGTTTCATATTAGGATAATAGAGGGAGAACAGATACATTTCTGAGTAGAGGTATGTTTGAGGGAGATTGCAGAAAATATTACTGCCTGAAACATAAACCATCCATCTTGTGAACTGCTCTGGTAGGCTTTAAAGAAAAGAAGACACCATATTTAGCCCCTTCAAAATGTAACTTTCCATCCTTTCCTTCCTATTTTATTTTTAAACCTGTTTCTAGTCTTCATAATAATCTACTCTCCATCCTTTCATTCTACATGAGGAAATTCTTTGACCTGGGCTTCTGTGACTGCATCTTTTTATCTTTCTTTCACAGGCATTTTTAAAATCATAACATGCTCAGGAAGGATACTCAGCAAGTAAGTAGTCAGTACCAACACACTATGTATATATATTTATACACACACACATACATATATATGTGCATGTGCACACACACACATATACGTATATACCAAGTAGCAGCCATAAAACAAATTAAATATTGTACTTTTTCTTCCTCACCCACCCACCCCCATTTTTTTGAAAAGGCATAAAACGCTTGTGGAAGTCATTGCCACAGGATGTTGTTGCAGAAGCTATAAGTGTGTGTCAAAATTGAATAGGAAAAGAAACTTCAGAGATTGCTATTGTCTGGGACTATTAAGCATTGAGTGTTGAACACAACTTTTATCTCAAAGTTCCTTAACAGTTTTTAGACAGAGACTGCATTTTAGGCTTCAGCTGCAGAGCACCTAACGTGTTGTCAACACTCTACGAGCATTATTTCTGGAAAAGAACCTGGATAACTAATTGCGTTGGAAGCTCTTACTGCTTCTACACAGAGAGTGACCTCTCTGAGGGCATGGGGGCTGGCAGGGTACTTGGTTTTCCTGGGATGTAATGTTTGCAGAAGCATTCTTTGAGATGGTGCTGCTTTTGAGTGTGCGACACTGTCATATGCGTACCGAGAAATATATAGAGACATGAATGGTAGAGAACAAAAGTGTTTCTCTTAAGCCTGAAAATAGATAAACAGCAGTTATGTATGTGGGAAGGTTATATAATGATCTTTTACAAAGTCCATGCTAAACAATGTTTTTCTCTCTATCTGAAAGTATCCCACACAAAACATAATACTTGGTGAAACATCCACAATGTTCCTGAAGATTTTGCTCATCATAGATTTCTAATGGAAGCCAAATGATTGCTGTCAGAGGCAAAGGGGTGCCCAGGGCTCCCAGAGAGGACATGGTGTGCCAGCTCCAAAGAAAAAGACTGCAGCTGTCTTTTTGGTTGGACATACTGACAACCACATGACTCGTTGACTGTGGAGACCATTGTTCTGCTTCATGCCCTGCTGTCTGTCGACTGTTTGGCATACTTTTTGGATGCTCCTGAAATGGATTTTCCTGCATCTATTCTCCCTGCTCACAATGAAACAGTAATAACAAAGAGTTAGTAAATAAGATTACAATGCCTGTTTGTCCATCTGTACAGTAATTTTATTTTAGATTTGATGTGAAGCTCAAGGCCATCTACACCAATAACAGGTCAATTGCTTGTCTATAAAATTCCTTTTGATACTATGGCTTTCACTCTTGCTGTTTTCTGTGCGTTTTCAGAAGACAAGACTGATGATGCGACACGTAATGTAAATCAGTGGGCTGCCAGGAGAGAGCATCATGCATTTATATGTGATAAAGCACTGTATTTCTCCTTCAGCAACTATTCAAAGAGAATCTGATTTCTCTTGTACTGGCAGAAGTCCTAGGTATTACTGCACAATTACAGCACGTCCATACACTTTAGAATTTGAAAATCTCTGGTTCTTGTAGCAGATAGAAAGGGTTGAAGAAGAAGTACCAGGGTGGGGGAATGAGAACAGAAAAGAAGTGAAGAACAGTAGCCCCAGTGAGACATTTTGAGCAGCAGTTAGCACAGGTAGGAGACCGGCTGATGCATGTATTCCAAATTTTGACATGAAATGGCAACATGACTTTGTCTAGTATTTTCACCTGCATAACTAGTCTGAGAAACATCTTGCAGAGCTGTCATTCAACAAGCTGAACCTTGACTCGGCATCTTGTTACCTCATTACAAAGCCCCAACATCCCTCACCCTGCGTTTTGGATCTTAAATTTGTTAGTAGGTGGAAGGATACCTTGCTAATTCTTCACTACGAAATTAGTTTGTATGTTAATAACTGAGATAACCTGTCTTAAGAGTTAAGATTTTAAAAGATATCTATGTCAATTGTTGACTTGTAATTTCTATTAGTTTCACTGAGAGCATCTAAACAGTTTTATTTTAAGTTCCAGATGAATTTAGGTGCAACCTATCTTATGCTTCAACTCACACAGGCATGCTGAGGAAAAATGGGTGTATTTATTCCTCTCCTAGTGTTACCTAGTGCAAAATGTTGTATTTTGCTTTCCTGAGCCCCAAGAGTTGGCTAACGCTGCTGAGAGCACTTCTTTACTCTGAAAGCAGATGCAGAACTCTCCTTAGTGACAGCTTGTGGAAAAGGGTAATTGCACACCATTCCTTCATTTTGGATTGACAGTAAAATGGACATCGCAGAGTGTGCCACCTCAAGGTTACGTCTGCACCACTAGACTGATCATAGACTCATAGCATGGTTTGGGTTGGAAGGGACCTTTAAAGATCATCTAGGCCAACCCCCCTGCAATGAGCAAGGACATCTCCAGCTAGATCACCAGTGCTGTTTGGTAAATGACTTTTTTTTTTCTCCTTATCTTATTCTGCATAAGTATCTCTCTGCAATAAACCTTTGGGTTTTCAGTTCTGGCCCCGCAGAACTATCTTCCTTCTGCTTCCTTCATTTCCATCTTGTTCCTAAAACAAATTGCAGAACCTATGCAAATCAGAAGGAAATAACATGTATTTGGTAACTTTTTGATATAACAAAGAAACGATACCTTTCCACAAGGCTGGTGTTAGTATCATTCGACGCAGAAGTGTTGAAACTGAGCCAGAGTTAATAGCAGCATAGTGACAGTCAGTGTAACATGACAGATGACAGTTTTCTCCCTACCTGTATGCTCTCTGAGGACCTGTCTCTGTAATAAGCATATGCCATCTAACTCCCTCCCATCACGGGTATGGCAATAAAGTTTGCAACTCCAAATGTACTAAGCCTCTTCCCCTGACCCTCCCTCTACCTACTTTCCTCTACCTTTCCACATAGCTAAATTATTTAAGCCCAAGGCTCCTTTATATGATTTCTGACAAAGGTAGCTCTTTGCTAAATTGAAAAGCTGGAGGAAAAGTTTTGAGATTAAAATAATTCCTGTGTTCCTGTAGCAGTGATTTGGGAGTGGTGTGGAGCTACCTTGTCTGACCTCTCCCATGACGGATTCATTAATCTCACTGAAGGTGCCAGGAGATCGTCTAACTTTTTAGTTAGATCGGTTGCTTTTCCTTTTTGGCTGCCCCAGATGGCATTTCTGAGGAAACAGTGAAGATTGGATGGAAGATACGACTTGAATTTCAATAGCCCATTGCTGCTCCAGAGTATTTAGTCTAAGAAAAAGACGGAGGTTACCTCAGTCCATTTTGAAATCGTGCATGAAAAGCATCTGGAAGAACATTCAGACTCTTCCTTGATTGATTGAGATGTGACCTTCAGCCACAGGAGAAACCACTCTATACGCCACATTGTACAGAGGTTTGATTAGCACTAGAGTGTTTTTTAAAATAATCCACTTACTTACTTCTTTTATATTCTTATGTGAGAAAAAGATGCACAAAAATTATTATAAAAGTCCTTCAAGGTTTAAGAGTCTGGATTATTTCTGTGACAACCTGACACAACTTCCTAAAGCCAAACTGTCAGAGAGCAACAACCTCAGCCCAACCTTCAGAGCAGTATGATTCCTACTGTTTCCCACGATACACATGTGCCTCAAAATATTTCTTTATCGGCCTGAACACTCTGCTGGTTAATGTGCAGTGCTGTTATTTGTTTCACTTAGAAGTCTCTTTGGATTCTGCTTTGGCACCTGCTCTCTAGCATGTCAAAAATATGCATCCATAGTCCAGCTAGGGAAATGGCCTCTGTTCAATGTAAGGGAAGCTCCTGTAGAGATAGTTCATAGGATTTTCTTCCATGAAATGATTTTAAGATAGGTCCCTAAATCTATGTATTGGCCTATAGGGAATTTAACTGCTTTTAATCTAATGGATTTGGTTACTGTGTTGTTTGAACCCACATTTTAGAACCAGGTAAGAGTGTGAGGATTATGCCATAAGAGTGATCGAGGGATCGTACCTGACACAAACACACATGGACAAGCATGGGGCTCTGCAAGGAAGGAGGAGCTCTGCAGAGCTCACTGCACGGAGAAGCATCATTAAATATTTATTTGGGCAGAGCTTATGAAGCAATCTATATCATCATACTAAGGATTTTGTGGACACTGTGCTGACATCTATACTGCTACCTAAAGAAGGATAAGAATCAGGGAATAAGTAGTAAGTGATGTGGATGATTACAGCTATGGGATTTGAGTTTGACCCATTACACTCATTTATTTAGTAATATGGACATGACTTGTAAGAACCAGTCCATGCCCAAAGCCCAACAGACTGGATAGGTAAGACAAACACATGGTGGGTTCCAGGGAGCTGAGGGAACAAGCAGAGTGAAAAGGGTGGCTGCAGATAGTCTTGTAGTGTCACAGACCTGAATCATTCTGTCTTTCCTTCTGGATGTGTTTAATGAACTGCACAAACAAACAGAGAAATAATAGAAATGGAGTCGGGGGAGAATGTCCAAATGGAGGGTGAGAGGATGCTGGGACAGAAGCAGCAATGGTGTGTGTGGATCAGCCATCTCACTGGTGTGATGAAGGGAAATTTCAGAGGCGAGGGTGGAGGAGTAAAGCTGAGGATACTACTCATTACAGAGCGTGCTTTTTTTTTTCTTTTTAATGGTTTTTTGACTTTAGCCCCTTTGTCTTTTTTCCTATTTTCTTCCAAAATACAGAAAGAGAAGCTGTTTTGTTCTCCTGGATGGCTGCCCTTAGACAAGGCAGTTTCCTAAGGGCTTCTTGGTCTAGGGAAGTGCCAAATAGCTAAGCTGAGCTTTACATGACAGCTGGACAAGAACAGAGACAGGACTCTACACTGCCTCTGTTTCCTGATTAAATCTTTAACCATCAAGACAGCTTCATGCAGGGATTTAATGTCTTTGCCTTTCTTCTTCTAAGACTGTTCTTCTTTATATTAACCGGGTTGGTGAGAGGAAGAGAACCCAAGACATTTTGTTTTGTCTTCTAAACACACAATTATGACACTTAATTACTGACTATAGTATCAGAGCCAATGTAGTATCTCTTTGTCTTATAATTTTAGTATTCATTCCTGTCTCCCAATATCGAGGGCTGTCTGTTTTATTTTGCAATCTACATTGGGATAAATCATCTCTAAAAGTGCCTGTTTTTCTTCATCAGCTCTAACAGGGGCTCTAGTGGCTGGTTCAGAAGGATGAAGACATCTACATGAATCTCAGAGTAATCCTTTCTCTAGAACACTGGTTAATCCTCTGACTTTATAGTCCAAAAGGATTGGACTAAATGCTAACCAAACCCAATTTCTTTCACAACCTCCAGCTTGCCTGACACTTCGTTAACCTGCTCAACCCATGGGTATCGAATAAATTCCAGTACTTCCAGACTTCCTCTGAACCAAAAAATGCAAGCTTAGACCCTTAGACTGTATGTTAAAAAGTAAATGTTTAATTTGATTTCAGCTTTAAAGAAAACATACCTTGTCATCAGATGTGACATGTTCTGTGAAGTTATTGCTTCAGTAAAATGAATCTATCAATCTTTTTAAATGGAGCATGCTTTGTAAAAAGAGGTGATAACTTTCATAGATGAAAAGCTACAGCTGGAAGAAATGGACTAGCTTCTAATAAGAAAGTTTGTCCTTTTTGCATTGATATAAAAAAGCTCCTGTCTCACTGCAAACATAGCCACTTTTATATCTACCATAGTTATCACCACTCTTGCTTTGTAGGGTTTTTTTTCGAAGTGAGTGAGTCCTGATTACTTTTAAGTTAGCAGACTTTATTCTAGTTAGTCTTTCTCTCTGAGATAAAATCTGCAGGAGGATTTGAATTATCTATGCCCTTATGGGCAGAAAACTGTTTTTTTTTTCCACTTGATTGACTACCCAGCTTTTCAAATCAACATAATTCTTCATGATATAGGAAGTTAAGACACTATAAGGTACTAGTCTATATCATTGTAGTCATACTGATACAATTTATCTTATGCCTAGGTTTATGCTGAAATGCATGACTCTTCTTAACTGTTATTCTGGAATTAGAAAAGTCACTTTTACTTTGGTTCCAGTATCCACATTACGATTTATGTCCTTGAACTGTTAGTGGTATAATTGCACTTGTAACATCTTTCTGCTTAATTTCTCTGTATTGATAAAATTCTAGTCTGACCTGCAGAAGGTATAATGTGGAGACAGTTAGATCAGTACAAAAGAACATCAGTATTTCTGATTTCCAAGGCTAATTTTCTTGATGTTGTCATTAAGACATGCTATTTGATTTTAACTTAATAAAATCTGTAATATATTCATGGTGTAGTTTTTTTCTATTTGATAGTAATAAAACCAAAGTCTAGTTAAACCAGTATACTAATTATTGAAATAAAATAGTGTGCATGTGCATGTGTGTGCATGTGTGTGTATTGCAAAAGCAGACATAATTTCAAGTATTTCTGGTAGTACAACATCTTGACAAGATCTGATGGATTTACCATTCCTCTTTAAAGGAGGTTATTCAACTTAAGCACTGTCTTTTTCAATATGCTTTTAAGGTTCATCCTAATGGAAATAATAATACTGAATAGCTGGATAGCAATTCACATATTCAAAGCACTGTGCAAACATTAACTAATACAGTTACACAACATCTAAATAACTATAATACTGGCTGTCAAGGCAATGAAGAAGCAGACAAATGCAGAGCACTGCACGTGGTTCTGGAATGGATTCTGCAGCGACGAGGGAGGGAGCGAGATCTCTCCCAGCAGAGCGAGCTTTGGCGTGCCAGTATGCTCCAGGTTTGCATTGTTCTGTTTCAGCCACCTGTGATGCTATGTTTAAAGTGTTAATTAGCAGGTAGCAGATGCTGGTCCTTTGCCAGTTCTGCCTTGGAAGTGTTCTTTGTACTGTACATCAAAATATAATGATGCCAATTCCAGGTTTCCCGTGACTGGTTTCCTATTGAACATCTGGGTATAGTTCTGGGTACCGACATTTTCAGAAGTTTTTTCTTTAATCTTCCTTATTTTTTTCTCCTGTTGTAGGGATTTTTTAAAGAAAGCTGCTGACAAGAATGCAGGAAAAAAATGATTTGGTGTCTTGGGTGGTGGTATTCTGTCATTGTCATCTTTATGTTTTAGCTGGTCTATGTCAATAACAGCAGAATATGCTCACGAACTTATTTGAGTGCTTGAAAGATACAGTTGGAGACAATTCTTCGCAGTCTTCTGTTAATTTTCTGGTTTAGAAATCAGTGTTACTGAGGTCTGCTAAACAGTAGCAGACTTTGCAGCGAAGCCCTCTGTTCCTTAATGACACCAGCTGTAAGCACATTACTGCCAGTTACAAATGTACTTTTTTGTTTGCTGTACCTTGAACAGATGATAAAATAATCCGTTTTCCTGCTTCCATGACTGTACCCGACTCCTTGTGGCCTTGTCTGATATATTATACTGCAATAATAAAGCAATCTGGAGGTGATAAAAGCATTGTATGTTATTTCAGTTTTATTCTAAGCCGAGAAGAATGGGTCCAGACCTTTGACCTTCAAGTGCAAGGGAAAACTTTTCTTTTCAGTGTTAATGTTCATACTTAACAATATAATTTCCTCCATTTACGTGTCATCTTTCATTGTAAACGTTCAAAAGTGGTGTATGAATGTGATTGTGCATACAGTTTATGAATGGATCACTTCACACATGGTTGAAATAAAGCAGCAGTTGCTGGGAGATGTGCAAGCATTTAGTAGTGAATAGCATTCTGCAGAGCAATTCGGGACGTGTCGAATTGATACTCCTTTGCCTGTGAAAAGTAACATGTCTTTAAAGATCATATGCATGGTAGTTCTGGCTTTATCATTTGTTTAAAAACAGGTACCTGAGAACAGACCAGCATTCTTAGTGCATTGTGATGTTGGTTTATCAAATTAGTAAATATGATTAGTAAATATCTATTAGTGAAAATTGCTAGCAACTGACTGATTTCTATTGCTTCTCCCTGAAATGTTTTTGCTTCCCATTGCAGAACTGAAGAGTTTATGCTTTTGAATGCAGTGTTGAAGCATCTATATGCATGCATTAATAGGAGAACAACAGGAAACACCGAAAATCGTGCTTAACTTTTGTTTCTGAAAATTGAATTCCTACATGTTGAGAGCGATTCCATCAGACACCAGCGATCTGCGATGTTTTGTGAAGCCGACCTTCAAATTCTTATTACCGCTTGATGACTTCTCTGGTTTGCAAAAATTCAACTTCTATCTTGATGTACTGCAACACTGTTGCCATCATTTGCATCTCCAAAGCCACATTTGTGCCCCCACAGTATACGCCTCTTTTGAAATCTGCAATAATGTATTTCTAGGGTTTTCGTTAAAAACCAGCAGATGTCATAGTTTCTCCAAGAAGAGCAGGTTTCTCCCCAGTCCTTTGAAACTGCAGCAATTCCTTAAGTATTTGGGTGTAGTATTTCACACAGCAATTATTCTGTGTTAGGTAAGTTACTGCTGAGCAACATGCTTCAACTATTGCATCTTTTAATTACTCTCACTTTTAGGTAGAATACATCAATATGAAAATATCCCTGTTTTACTTGCTAAAACATAGGGAAGATGTTGCTGTGATGCTCAGTGCCCAAGGACTGCTTGGCACTGCCTCAGGTTGATTACTGTATGGAGATATTTTATGAATTTTATTGCCACTGTCCCTCCATTCAGTCACATGTTTGATGTCTGAGCTCTCTTTTTGTTGCTGCTCTGATGTTTGTCCAAAATGGTTAAATGGATTCAAGTTAATGAGTTATTGCACTAAGGGAATTAAATAAATACTTTTGTAATGAAAGCATAACTGATGGAATGTGCCTACTAGTTTAAATCAACTAAAATTGGCCTTACCTAGCTTTAGCTACTTAAAAATGGGATGGTTTGTCTGAAGAAACTGTCTTGCCTTCGTCTTCACTTAAGAGAGAAAAGTAAACATGTCCAAGGGTCATTTAATCTCTTCCTAAGATTAGTGTTGGAAAATTGTCCTCTTGAGGTACCTGTGTCTCTCTATTAAGTGTAGAAGGAACCTAAATATCTGTTTCAACCTTGATGATCAGTTTGAAGGTGGTTGAAATCAGGTGATCTTAGTAGGCACAATGAATCAAGCCCATTCTGCTTGCTTTTTCTGTTGTAGCCTATGTTTAAGAACAATAGGACAGTTGTATTCTTGATCTCCATCAGCGGTAGTTAAATAGACAATATTCGTCCTTTTGCAGCTATCCACATACTTGTAGCTCTTGTTGGAATAGTACCCAAGCTCCTGCAAATCATCCCCAGCATTTTCCTCGCACTGTCTTTAGGTAGGGGAAGGTGATTAGGCTTCCTGTTTTTCAGATACAGAATTGAAGTGCAGCAGCTACTTGTGCAATCAACTGCATCATAACTGGTGCAGCAAGGATCAGTCCTGGGGCCTAAAGCACAAGACCCTGCAGCCTGAGGTAAAAGCAAGCTCCTCTTCTGTGGGGGTTGGAGAAGGGAGAGAAAGCAAAAAAAGGGTGAAGAAAAATGTGAATGGGAGCAAAAGAGCTACCTTCCTTCAAACAGTCTGCTGGGGTGTTTCTCGCACAGGACAGTGGCATAGCTGGGCTCAGTGGGGACCTGCTGAGCTCTCATGGTGAAGAGCTCATCCAAAGTGAATCCTTATCTGTATGCATCCCTAGATTTGCACTAAAGAAGATAAAGAAGCCCAGCAGAGGTATAGTCTTACTTAAAAATAAAAAAAATTGAATAAGTGTTGATTTTTATCTTTGTGATTAATTTTACCAGGAGTAAAACAGAGTGAGGTACACTTAACATTAGCTGCCTAATATTTAGGCATGCAGACTGAGCTGGCTGTGTCAGCTCTCCCTATACTCAACAGAGAAAGAACGAGGGCTAAACAGAAGTCTGTATTTGGATGGAGTAAATTATCGTCTCCCTCCCTTACTTATAAAGACAATCTATATAAGTAACTTGACAGATAATGTTAGATAAATTGAATCCCACGCAAAACAAAAGATGGGAAGTAATCAAAAAAATAATATTTAAAGAAAGCTAAATGTTGAAATAAGCATATGCATACAGCATATTTCTATACTCAGGATCAGAAAGAACTTGGCAATTTGAACTTGTAGGGGGCTAATGCAGATAAATGGTCAAAATAATAATGAAGATGCATGCTCTGTAATAGGCTGGAATAATGAAGATACGTGCTCTACAATAGCCTGGAATAATGGAAGAGGCTTCCAGCCTGTGGGATGCCAGTTAAGGAGTCTAGAACAGAGTTAAGCTGGGATATCTTGTTCCTCAGAAAGCACCATATGACAGGCTGGGATTTCTTCCCATTCACACTTCAGGCAGCCATAAAAAAGGGAGATTGGAGCGAGGGGCCAAATTATGCTCACTTAAAAAACTCCTGGCACCTTTTCCAATCAATACTCAAAATACAGATGTCTACCTTAGGAAAACAAAATCATTTCAGAACACAGATTAGGAGAATTTATTGTGAAATGAGTCAGAGAAACAACTTGACCTCAGTCAGGAAGAGTCTGTGTGCACTGCGTGGACCTATCAAAACATGTGTGGTATTAAATATAGCTCCTCCTGACATTCAAAATTGCCTACTACCGATCTGCTTCTAGCTGAGAAATGACGGCACTGCTGGTGTAGCTGAGTCAAATGGTTACTGTTAGCATGTTTCTTCTTGACAGAATCAGCCCATATTAAGTTCACAACACTTTCTGCAGGACTGAGGCCATTTTAAATTTTTTTGAGTATATTCCTCCGATTCATTATTTTGAATCTGTTAACAGTCCCTCTTGCTTCAGCAGTGGAGGAGGGCAGTCATCTTCGATTTCTGCATATCTTTAAATTTTAACCTCTGAGTGAATGCTACCGGCTCAGTTCTGCAGATGTGGGAATCAGAACTGGGTAAAGCTGAGCAGTTCAGCCAGTCAGCCTTCGATGTGGTGGACTGGGTATTGGCCTAGTACTGTCTTTTCTAGCTATGGTTATGGTGGTTGTCTGCTGCTTCATGTTGGTTGTGCTAGTCAATAAAGTGCATTTCTTCATCTGGAAGCTGGTGGTAAAAGCGGGATTACTTTGCAGCCTGGTTGGGTCAGAGAAGAGGATGGGATGGGGTATAAAGGGGGCAAGTGGAGAGAGAAGACATGGAGTAGTGACACTACCCTGACCTGCAGCATCCTTGCACCTACATAGCTGCCACCTCACACCCCACATAGCAGGAGCATGAGGCATGGGGAAGCAGAGGGAAACACAGCACCTCACTTGCTGTCCCAGCCAGCTGCAGCTTTGCTCGCCTGAAGTTGGTCTTGGAGTCAAGGCTAAGTGTCTTGGGCTTGATGCCTGCCGTTAAGGTCATATATTGCACTTTGGGACAAAAGTGGGTTCTCAGTACTGCTAAATAAAAGAATTTTAGCTCTGTGAACCTCACCCAAGAGACTTAGGGTTTGGAGTCAGTAGCAGAGAGAGGCAGAAGAGCAGGGGAAACCCCACTGTGACTTCTATAATTTAGACAGATTGTCCTGGTTCAAAGTCAGAGGCAAGACATTTGTATTTTGTTATCCTACTGCCCCACAGAGAACCGTGCTGCATAAACCATCTCAGTACTCAAAGCTAAGGAAAACAAGTGATGACCATGCAAAAGTCATGTTTCCAGCATGGCTGTGCTATAGGAGTGCAGTCTTTAGAGTGCCTGAGCACCTCCTTTCCTCATAGCTGAGAGTGACGCTTCTTATCCCTCCCTTTCTACTCATCAGAGAAATTTTGAGTCAGTGTTACATCCCTTCCACTTCTGTAGCCTTCCGTGAAGTGCTTGACTTTCTCTTCTGTCTTCTTCCACTGAAACAGTTGGTTGTGATTAGCAAAGATGGTTAGCAGGAAACATTGGGACAAGATGTGAAAAACTCTTACTGAGAAAGAATTCATCCTTGCCACCAACAGAAGGTATAAAAAGCTTGACATTACAGCAAACTGGGCTTTTAAATGTCACTGATGGAACCAAGTGTGTATGGGTGATATTTTCCTAGGCTGCTGAAAAAGTAGGCTGGTGTGCTATGGTTTGATATTAGCAGGTCTGGTTTGCACATCACCTCCTACATTTCTTCTGAAATAACATTGCTAGAAATCTTATTTGGAGAGTGAAGTCTATTTTGTATAGATTGTTATTTAAAATACTGTAGTCTGCAAAGAAATTCTTCTCTTTCTAGCACTTCTATGCTGGTTGGCCAATGTTTATTGTTTCCTTCCTCAATCTTATTTTAATGCTAGGATTTTCAAAATAAGTTGCCTGGAGTTGGAGGCTTAGTCATATCAACTAACTGGCTCCTAAAGTACTACCCACCCTGTCAGAGGTACAGGCAGCAGTTCTACCTTCATGGCATGTGGCAGTGGCTATAAGAAGAGATAAAACTTATTGTCACTATCAGAAAGGTGAAAATTTAAATAAAAAATTAGGCTGATTTATGAAGGGTGCTCATCAGGGAAAGCTTGGCAGCAGATGGAATCAGTCTTTACAAGTATCTGAACAATGTGTGATGCATTTCACTGTTGTTTTTAAACTCTGCTTCTTGAAAAGGAAATGTAATCCTACTTCAGAGCCACGGGGACAAGGAAATTCCTAGAATTAACTTGGAGTCTCATTAAGAAATCTGTTGAAGGGCTGAAACCCCATTTTTCTCTTGGATCATTGAGTGTTTTTTTGCTCTATTTTTAAAATAACACCAATAGCCTCTCACACTTCTCATTACCTTACAACAGCCTTACACCCTGGATCCTTTAAGATAGAACTTTATTGTCACGATCTGTTTTAAATTCTCTTTTTCCCCTTTTAAATTCAAATCAAGGTATTGTATTGAGTTTGAGTGGCAAGGTTTTGGTAGTGGGG
>NW_009612722.1:1249-2835 GCF_000690535.1 Cariama cristata | reverse complement strand
GGGGCACGGGGAGCTCAGGGGCTGCCCAGCCGCGTGCCCCAGCCCGGCCCCGTGCCCCAGCCCGGCGCCTGCTCACCTTGACGCCAACGATGCCTGTGCCTGTCATCAGCCCCACGGGCTCCACTCATGATCACCTGGCTGGCCAGAGCCACTAGGTCCACCCCCAAGGTCTTGGAGACAAAGGGAAAGGAGCGGGACACACGGACATTGCACTCAATCACCTTCAGCTGGTCATCCTGGAGGAGAGGGGACGGTATGAGGCACGTCTGGGGTTGCAGGGTGTCCTCCTGCCAGCACTGTACCGGCCTGGTGCAGCCCCCCAAGCTAGGGTACCTTGGCGATGAGCTGCAGGTTGAAGGGCCCAGTGACCTGCAGCTCCTGCCCAACGGCATGGACTATGGCCTTGATGCGTTCCAGCGTCTTGGGGGTGATGTCCTGGGGGGGTGTCACAAGCGTGGCATCACCCGAGTGCACCCCAGCGTTCTCCACGTGCTCAGAGATGGCGATGGCCACCACCACACCATCGCAGGCCACCGCATCCACGTCAATCTCCTGCAAGCAGGAACACAGTCACACCCTGCCACCGGTGCTGGGGCAAGGGGACAGGGTTCTTGCAGGGAGCAGGGGCACCCCAAGGCCAAAGCAGCCTCCTGGATGGACCTTGGCCTCCTGGATGAACTTGGAGATGACAACTGGCTGTTCCTTGGACACGGCCACAGCATTGCTCAGGAACTTCTCCAGGTCGCTGTCTGAGTAGGCCACGTTCATGGCAGCACCACTCAGCACGTAGGAAGGGCGCACGACGCAGGGGTACCCCACCTTGCAGCAGAAGTGCTTGGCTGACTGCAGGAGAGATAGTACCCTCAGGGGACGTGCCAAAGGTTGGTCTTGCCTTGGGCAGGCCCACCACCCTCATCAACCCCCCACCTCCATGTCAGAGAGCTCCTTCCAGAGGGGCTGGCTGATGCCGATGGAGTCGAGCAGGCGGGAGAACTTGAAACGGTTCTCAGCTGAGTCGATGGCCTCTGGGGATGTACCCAGGATGCGGCACTGCTGCCGGTGGAGGGCCATGGCGATGTTGTTGGGCAGCTGACCACCCATGGACAGGATCACACCCTCAGGGTTCTCCAGCTCATAGATGTCCATCACCACCTGCAGCACCGCATGGGGCAGGGGGATGGCTGGCACGGGGGCCACAGGGACCACAGCAGCCCTCACCCTACCCCAGCCCCGTGGCAGGCAGGGCTCCCAGCCGTGCTGACCTCAAAGGAGATCTCATCAAAGTAGAGGCGGTCACACATGTCGTAGTCAGTGCTCACTGTCTCAGGGTTGTAGTTCACCATGATTGTCTTGAAGCCCATCTGCCAGGGGAGCGGGACTAGGTGAGGTCAAGGGCCCCCTACTCCTCCCCGGCCCCATCCTCTGACCAGGGACGCCCAACCCAGCAACGCTGCAGGGTGCCGGGGCCCAGCCAACCTTGCGGAGCTCCTGGATGCAGCCTACAGCACACCAGTCAAACTCGACGCTGCTGCCGATGCGGTAGACGCCAGAGCCAATGACCATGACATGGGGCTCGTGAAAGGCCA
>NW_009612722.1:790-1207 GCF_000690535.1 Cariama cristata | reverse complement strand
AGGATCTTCAGGTCACGCCGCATCTTCCGCACGGCCAGCTCGGTGCTGTGAGGGGCAGGGTGAATGCCAGGACCCAGGCCAGAGCGCAGAGCGGGGCCGCCGCCTCCCCGCATTACCTGAGCACAGCCAGCGCCACCTGCTTGTCGGAGAAGCCAAGCTGCTTGGCCCGCTTGAGCACGGCGGGTGGCATGGTGCTCTGCTCCTCACGATACGACTCCAGCAGCATTGCGTGGTCCGCGATGTTCTTCATCTTGTTCAGGAACCAGCGGTCAATCTTGGTCAGCTCGTAGAGCCGCTCGATGGAGTAGCCAGCCCGCAGTGCAGCCGCCAGCACGAAGATCCGCTTGTCTGTCGGTGTCTCCAGCTCCTGCCGGGCCGGGGTGGGGTAAGCGGGACCAGGAGGGAGGCAGACGGCCA
>NW_009612722.1:0-254 GCF_000690535.1 Cariama cristata | reverse complement strand
TGTGTCCAGAGCTGAGCTGCGGGAGAGCCGAGCGTTCACCTCGATGATGTAGTACTGCAGGCAGCAGGCGGGCAGGGTTAGCGGGGTGGCGCAGGGTGTGGCCGCGCTGGCACAAGGCCGGGTGCTGGCCGCACAGCTCCCTGCTGCCCGGCGCTCGACTGGCACTGAACTGTCGCTGGCTCACAGAGGGCCAAGCAGGAGGGGAGCCAGGCTGGGAAAAGGCGAGCAGCCAGGCTGGGGAAGGGCAGCCATCG
>NW_009612721.1:34434-34668 GCF_000690535.1 Cariama cristata | reverse complement strand
GGTCAGTGATGGGTCTCATAATGTGGTATCTTAAATTCCGGGTTTTCGGTGCATTTATTGTAACGTTAACACTTCAAGTCCTGGATATCCGCTTACTTGTAGGGGAGAAGAAAAAGAGAGAAGGAAAAAACCTCAGTGACTAAACAGCCGTGTTAAAATGGCTTTCAGGTGCTGCTCGGAACCGGGGTGAACTGGCAGGACTGTGGGTCAGAGGAGCCTCTCCTCGGGTGGTGG
>NW_009612721.1:29608-34412 GCF_000690535.1 Cariama cristata | reverse complement strand
GTGGGGCCGGATCCTCCCTCCTCTGCCCTGCTCACCCTGCTTCCCACGCACCCCGAGGCCCTGGTTGTTTACCTGCTGTCAGTCATAACTGCGTATTCCTTCGTCACATTTTATTGCAGGACACATACCAAAATTCATACTTAAAAAAAATATATTCAGGGTCCAGCTTTGGTCCCAGTCTTTGCATATTAAGTGATATTCAGGTTTAAAGGAAGAGGGTGTTTGGATAAAAACCTATTTCATCAGTTTTTAGGCTGTTTCCCCAGGGACTGAGTGACTTCCAACCGAGTCTGTGAATGGTAACTGAGACACATCTACTGTCAATTATACTTCCACTGGGAAAAAAAAAAAAGGCTAGAGGTCTGCACAATGAAAATCTGAATTTACTGGCCTAATTCAATGGCTCTCCAACAATAACATGTAAGGCAGAAGAAGCGTCCTGCTTTGGGTTTACAACCCGCTATTAAATAGTAACAGTTACAGGACCTAACTAAAAGTTTGAGTGCAAGGGTTGACAGTGGTTCATTGGACCATTAGGTTTCAGAGGAGGTGATCTAAGCAGAAAAAAATGTAGGTTGACTTTTTGGACTAAGAGTGAACATGCAATACTCTCGACAGCTTCCTTCCAGTTATCTGTATTAGGTACAAGAAAAGATATAATACATTTACAGTATTTGCTGTCTGGTATCTCTAGCTTTATAATTTTAAGGAGAGGTATAGAAACCATGCTGAGCATTTGGTGTTTGCTACTGTGTTTGATTTCTCGATTGTGTCTGCTTTAGGGCTTTTCTTGACAAAAGTCCATGGAAGTAGTGCAGACACTGGCACAATCTGTGGCTTTAAAGGATGTGTGAAACACTGTCAAAGTAATAGTATGTGAAATTCTAAGCTCTTTGTTTTACAGTCCCTTTAATCTACCATTTCTTAAGGAGTGGAGGTGCCCCTGGCTATCAGCTAGCAGAAGTGTTCATTTGGTCAGGCAGTGAACTAAAGTGGGAGCTGTTCTGGGTTAAAACCATTTATTTTTCTTCTGCTGGGTCATTTTTAATCTCGATCATTTCCACATGCAATCACATGAATTCTTGCTTTAGCACAGGGAGGCTCTGGTGCAAGAACAGAGAGAAAGCAGCTCAGGGTTGTGGGAGTGAGGAAGAAGACTGCTACATTGGAAAGGAATGCTGGCTCATGACACTTTAAATATTAGGTAATAATTTCACAGACACTGGAATGTTTTTTTTGAGTCTCATCTATTGACTTTTTATCTGTTAATGCAATTTAAATCAGTTTACTTTTAATAATGACACTGAGTCATATAGGGTGTTGGTTAGCCATTGTGAATACCAACAAACTTAACAAGCTGAATGCCTTAGTCATGGTTTGTTTCAAGATCTAAACAAATTATTCTCTCCGCTTTCTTACAACAGAGGGTCTCGTGCCTGCTTCTCAGACTAGCGCTGTCAAGAAGTGGGTATCAAAGCAAAACACTTTACCTGCACTTACACTGAAATTACTTGGAGACTGAGGATCTAAATGCTGGTATCAAAGGCAGCGTTTTCCCCTTTTGCCAAATAAACTGTCTCAAGATTAGAGCTGGGTAGAGGATTTAATGGGAAATAGTGTTAAGCAGGAAATGTTAATCTCTCCTAATTTTGTTTTAGTAGAAGCATTTAAGTGAGTTGTGAAAGTCTTGCTAGGAAGGAGTTTCTAGTTAAAGGAAAAAGCCTCAGCAACTCAGAAGCACAGACTTGTTCTTGAAATGGTTGGGAATCTGATAGTCAGGATACTCATCTGGGGCTTGAGACGCCACGCTTACCAACCTAGAGCAAAGAGCCAAACCTGAGTTCCCAAAACTTCACTGAGTCTGGCCAAGAGCGTAATTGCTTTTCTCAGCCAAGACAAAGACTTTCATGAAGGACTCTTTGAAGGGTCTTTGTTTCATTCAGCTGTGCAGGGCTAATTCTTTATCTTAGAATCATGAAATATGCAAAACCAGGGAGGAAGATTTTCCTAAAATGAACAGAGATCATGAGAATAAGGGGATGGAGAATTCCTGGAGACTTGGGAATTAGGGCATTAGGTTGAGTTTATCCAGGTATTTCCTTCTCTCAGGTAAGCCATGCTTATATTTCTCATAGGACTCGTTGTTTAAAATGCTGAAAATAGTCTTATCTATTTTAAAGAGTTACCGCAATCTGTGCAGTGTATGTAATAGAGGTTCCCAAGTGAGTTCTTAGGAATTTACTCTGTTACACCAAATATTTACTTTTTTTTGTTGATATAGTAACAAAGCGTAGCAGCTTCAAATGTATGGCGCTGAACAGCATCTGTAATTACAACTATTTCAGCTTTCTGATATTATTCAAAGTTTACCTTTTATTTTATCTCATTTGTGCTAGATGCGTTTTGTCAGTTCAGTACAAGAAGCTATTGTGTCATTAATACATGTGGGGAGGATTACATTGTAGCAGTAGAGAACAGGTGGGGAATAATACACTGCTTGTGCTCTAGGAATCCTGTAGAATGCATGTGGTTGACTTTAAAATAAAGAAACAAAACCAACCAAACAACAAACTTGAAAAAAAAAAAACCCACAACATTTTTCTGTCATGATGAGAGCTGCTACCTTGCATTCTTTCAGTGCCTGACATAGATTTTTCTCTATTTTAACTGTGTAGGCTGTAATGTAGGTTAGACTTTTAATACAAAGGCATAGGTTACCAATGCTTTGCCCACCTTCAGTTTGATTTGATTCAATTGGAGAATACTCCTGACCGTCCTCTCACGATGCACATTAAACTTGCTTATTTTCTTAATACGTTTATGTGAGTGGGAAAAGTGAGGGGGGGGAAAGTTGAATTTTAATTGTAAAATCAAAATATACCTCCATAAATATTTCCAGGAAATGAATTTTTTAAGAATTTTTGAGTTCTTGCGTCCTTTCTTTATATTATTCTTTGTCTTGAGCACTTTCTGATCAATTCTTCAGCTCAATGTTTTTCATTGTCTGTTGAAGATCAAATTCTGAATAGGAGAGCTTTCAGCTTAAGAAAGCTTTGGTTTAGGCCTATGAACACATTTTCACCCCTCTTTGCTGTTTCAACATTGATTTAATTGTCTAGTGATCTGTTTTTTCCAGAAGAACAGCTTGCGGGAGCAGACAGTTTGAGAACTCAGACTTTCACCAGGGAACAAGATGCTTTAAATTGTTCTGAGTGGCAGTGCCTGCACCTTACGGTACTGACATGATACTGAAACAGCAGAATTCTCCAGGAGTCTTGTATGGGTTAATTTCAGTGAGCTATAATTAGATGTTATCAAAAGCCTTAATGACTGACCCAAATATGTGATAGGTATGTGGATATATAGATAATATGTGATTATGAGGCTGTGTATTTCCACATACATAATATGTGATAGCTCTATGAGACTGCAGGTGGAAAAATCTAAAGCAGTAGTCTCTATTCTTACACAGCATTGTTCTCTCACAGAAGGTCAGAAGTGAAAAATGAGATATGGATTGCATTTAACTGTTGGTGTTGGGGTGGTGGGGTTTTCTTTGTTTTGATTCCTTGGTTGTGGGTGTTCTGTGGTGGTTGGTTTTTTTTTTTGTTAAAGGATGTTATGACTGTTGGATGATCTGTAAAAGAAAAGACATGAGGAAAGGTGGGGAAGATAGTGATGAGGTTCATGGTCTTCTGGAGATATTTATAATCTGTTCTGTAGTGTTTGTGTTTATATTTACCATTTGCATTTTCTCAGTCATCCTATGATTTACTGATTCTTGCATTTGCATGGTATTTATTCACGCAGGCCTTTTATTAGTATGAATAAACCGATCCTTTATTAACATTTATGGAAGATATAAATGACAACATTTTAACTGAAAGTAATTGAGGACAAGTACTGTCTCGTTTATTTGCATGTTTCCTACTCGCGGATCCCTGATTAAGGCCTATTATAATAGAACTAAAACATATTCTAAAAAACCTGGTGCTTCCCTAGTAAAAGTTAATTGACACATCCAAATGTGGTGGTGCAAAGGGTGTGCTTGAATCAGATTTTCTTCTAATTCCTTGTGTATGTCATGATGAGACAAACAAGGATATTTTGCCTCAGAATAGCGTTATAAGAAACACATGCTTATTAAAAGCAGGGCACAAGCCTATCTTCATCAGAAGGAAAGGGCTATTGTCAAGAAATTTTTTCCCACATCTTAGTGAAAGAAAGCATTTTGTATTTTTTTATGGAAGGCAGCAGGCTATGGTCCGCATTCCCTTTGTTCTTTAACTTGGCCTACTAATTTTTGTTTAAAATACCGATTTATTCCCCCCCACCCCACCCCTTCGGTAGAGTTTAACTTTATGTCTTAGCTTGAATGCATACAGCATTTTCCTAATGAAGACATCATCAATGCAGTGTTAGGTGCAAGAAGTGTGGAAAACACCATATAATGCAAAGGTGTGAGAACAGAACCACTCTGAAAGTGAGACCTGTCTCAGTAGAAAATGGCAGTGTCATCGGGGTAGTTAAAATGGCAAAATAAAGCTTGTAGGAAGACCTGTAATCTTCTGTTTCTGTGTTACGTAAAGCTGGCTATGTTGCTTGTGGAACTTTGTTCATACTGAAATCATACTACTTTTTTTTTATATGTTCTCTGGTTTTTCAATTGATACAAGCTTTTAGTTTATAGAAAGGGAGGGATTCCTGAGCTGTTCAGTACATCTTAACATTGTGATTTTTTCTGTTCACTGTAGTACAGATAAATCTATTTTAAGTGGACTTGAATCATCAAATTTGAAAACCT
>NW_009612721.1:0-29594 GCF_000690535.1 Cariama cristata | reverse complement strand
CTGAACAGATTTTGCTAATTTTTTTTTAAAAATATCTTCAGTTTTTGCTAGAGCATCAGTGATTATGATCTCTTGAGATCATGGTCTGTGTCACCTAACTCTTTCCTTGTCTGACAATAAGTCACATAGTCACCACTTTTACCATACGCTCTCCCATTACTGACTAGTTCAATTGCAAAATAAACTGCAGTAGTTGAAATACTTCACTCTGATTTCTCAGTGCCCTTCAGAACTTAAGTCTTTGTTTAAGAAAATATTCCCAAGTGAATGTATCTGCACTAAAATGTGAATAAATGAAGGGATGGTAAACGTTCACACAAAATCAGTGAAGTTGCTAAGTAGGCAGTGCCTTATTTCCTTCCCTGAAAAACAGGAAAGGCGGGTTAAGACTTTGCCTCCTAATACAGCCTCATGGGCTTCTCTTTGGTTGATGCCTGCGTGTCTCTAGCAGTGATGCACTGTTAAATCCACCTCCGTTCGTGGAGACAAACGTTGCCATTGGGTTTGCAGTTCGTGTGTTTTGAGAGAGGATGCAAGGGGAGACCTTCGTATTGGAGAGAACACAGTTTGCCTTGTGGGATGCGCGCAATCGGGTGCTTCAAATGAAACCCCATTTGCCTCAAAGTAGTGGGGTCCAAATATTGTTTTGTTTTGCATTTTGTCTCATGTGGAAGGAAGAGGAGCAATTCCTCAACTGAATAATGTAGCAGCTTTTTGACTGCTTTATTCAGATTATGGGTGTCATTTCACTAGCCGTTTACTGGAGTCTTTCCCCTAACTGAACTATGCTCATAAATCCAGAAGTAGGCTAGCTGTTCTTCTAGAGTGCTTAGAAATTGCTAATTTATTTTATTCATGCAGCTGAACTTAGAGCCTCAGGCAAGCATGTTTATTATGTGTTCTCCCACTCCTGAAAGTGGTTCAGGTTCAGTGACCACAGTATGTTATGTTAAGTCATCTTCTTGATACCGCTCTGCCCGTGCACAAGATGACTTAAAGATGTTTAACTTACTGCATATGTGTGCTTCAGTCTGTAAGGTATGTTGATGTGAATTTTGACCAGATACAAACTTTGTAGTTTCAATTATTTAGCCCCACTCCCCAAAATAGTGCTGGCACCAACTGAAACAAATCCCAACTAGCTGAGGTTTTTATGGGAAGATTAGTCTCATAACTCAAACATTGGGCTTATAGGAGATATTTGAAGAGTAGCGTTGTAAACAGCCTTCCACCTTCCTCTGAAGTGTATCTCTGAAATCCTTTGTTTAAAGGGCTGCAACCCTGAGTCACCTGTTCCCCTTCAAGGCCCAACAAATACCAAGACAATGGGTCAGCATTTTATGTTAACATATTTGAAACACCAGGTTAACTAACTTTTAATCTTAATTGTAACAGAAATACGCATTCTGCATAACAGTAAAGGAGTAAATTTTAATTCTAAGTGTATGCCTCTGTCAGCCTTTCCTGTCATTGCAGTGAAGTATTGTGGGTCTCTTTTTTTAAGGCACTTCAGTATTTGGAACATCCTCCTTAATCGACTAGGAAACCTGTTTCATATTTTTCATTAGTTTTTCATAACATCTACACAATCAAAATGTAGGTGGAGAAGATGTATATGTTCTTACATTCTTACATTATCATACATTGATATCTAATAACAAAATAACTGTTAAAGAGCAAGCAAAACCAGCAATATGTTAATGATGTCCTTCAAAATTTTTGCAGCATTTCATTCTTCAATTTCTACTAGTATAATATATCTCATTTCTGTGTGTGGTTAATATCTGCTGCAACTCACTTCATAGCTATTTGGGCATTTAAATTTTAATTTTTCTTAAGCAGATACCTGAAGGATTAAATGTCAAGTAGTTGGTAATAAAAACCACTTGGAGCCTGACTTTACTGTAGGAAGGGAACTTACGTGCTTTATTTTACCTTAATATTTTTTTAGGGGACTGCAGCAGGGATGGGGTTTATATTAGTGGTATACGGAAGGTATTAGAGGTGATGATCAAGTGCTACATATTCTCAGATTTATTTTTCTCTTGCTCAGGGACATCATGATAACGTATTTTGAACCTTCCATCTCGTTTGAGGGACTGTGCAATGAAGTTCGAGACATGTGTTCCTTTGACAACGAGCAGCTCTTCACCATGAAATGGATTGATGAAGAAGGTAAATCAATGATGATCAATATGTTGCTCAGCTTTCTAGCTTTCCTCTCCCTTTCATCTTTTCCTTTCCCTCTGCCTTCATAAGATAAGCTTACAGAACATATTTCATAAGTATATTATTAGAAATAGTAAATCTGACTCTGAAAATAATGGTTATTCAAGGTCTTTGTCAGTGTATCTTAATGAAAAGGTTATTGTTTCAAACTGCTTAGTGTACAGCTCGCTTTTTTTTTTAAACAAATAAAACCTCAGTGACTATCAAAATGTGAATTCAATGTTAGGATTTCTTACAAAATGAATCAAAAGCATTCCCTTATACTGCTGAACACGACCATGGTTCCCCTTAAATCTTTGAAAAAGAGTTAAACTAACCGTAAATTATATACATTACAGTATTTATCTAAAATACTGACATTGATACAATTTAATATATAGTTGAGTTGTATGTATAAGCGAAAACATTATATTTTGAGTGTTTGTATCAGCTGTTTAGCAACCTAAAGTCTATTAACACATAGCTACTAATAAAACTTTTTCTAAGTATTAAAAAGGAAATTACTTGTCTGAGTGATGTATAGTAACTTTTCACCAAAGTGCAGTAAAAACCTTGACTGAGAACTCTTCTCATCTTTAGTGCTTACGCTATCCATGTTAAAGTTTACCTTGAACGAAAAAAAAGTTCAGATTCTGTTCTCCCTTTTCCTTAACAGATGTAGTCCAGTTAGGCTGTATGTATACTTTAGTAATTTTTTTAAAAGGTTATTTGTAGTTCCTCTTTTCTTTGTAGAATTGCTGTATTCTATACATAGGTTTTGAGCTACACCAAAGAGATGTCTGAATTATGAAATAGCTGTTGAGTTATTTTAGCATGCTAAGTACTTGATGCAGTACATAAAAGGCCCTAATGGGCAGTGATTTGTCGGCAGCGATTAGTATTTGTATGCAGCGATCAGCATAAATGGTGCTTATAGAACTGTTTCTTCCCCTTCTCATTCAAAATTGGGCGAGTGCCAGTTTACTCAGAGCTTAAAGCTAAACATCGACCAAATCTGATTTTTGGAGGTGCTATATGGGCGGGTCTGTTGAAGATTATGTGGTCTTGGGAATCTGAGCAGGTTTTCTTTTTTCTTTTTTTTTTTCCCTTCCCCTCATCATTCTGAAGTTATTTAAATGAACAATGTTTATAATGGAACTGTGCAGTGGCGCTACTTGAATTGAACATTTACTTCATAGCAATCTGGCTGTTTTGTTTTATCTTGAGAAAGATAATAGCCTTGTCACTGAAGAGGAAGAGGCTGCGGTGTCAGTCATCAGTCATAGTCAGAAGTACCTATCTTTTTTTAATAAAACATTTGTAGAAAATTTTGTGCAGATTCGGTAATTTACTTCAAGCAACAGTTTGTTCTGTCTCAATTTCTGCTCTTGAATCAGGTTAGAAATCTTTTTTTAATAAAACATTTGTAGAAAATTTTGTGCAGATTCGGTAATTTACTTCAAGCAACAGTTCTGTCTCAATTTCTGCTCTTGAATTAGGTTAGAAAAAAGGAATGCTGCAATTTGACTAAATTATTTTCTTGTATTCACATAGGATTCAGTTTTCACAAGCAATCTGTGTTTGCTTTAGTCATTGATTTCCAGCTTAATATCAGTGGAGAAAAAGTTAATCTGATAAGTGTGTTTAAAAAAAAAATAAAAAAAAATCCCCCACGTCTTTGTTTTGAGTAATTCTTGCAGCTACAATGCATGGCTTCTTGCCAAGAGCACTGCCTCCTCTCTTCCTCTCTCTCCACCACTCTTTAGTGTGTTCAGTTGGCATTCTTTCTAGAAACTCATAATTTGCTTTCTTGGAAAATTCCTGTATTGCATCCTCTTCACTAAAACTGAAGCTCACTCTTTAATAGTAGCATGAGGAAATGTGTGTACTGTGGACTGGTACTTGTTATGCTTGTTCTGCTACTACCCATGCTTGTAGTACAAGACAAGATACGGTGTCTGGGCCATCTCTTCACTATTTCCTGACTGAACTGCTTGATCAGATGTGTGACTAAACTGGATTTACCTAGTCGCTAAAGTTTTTATTTGTTATAATCTAAATGTTGTATTAGCCTTTGCAAGATGCAGAGCATTGTGTATAACTACTTCTACTTCATAGAGGTAATAGCACACAAAGGCAGCCCTAATTTAGTTGAGTGGAGTCACTTCAAAAATGCTCAGATGCAACTGGAAAATAGAATGAACTTGATTTGACTTCACACAAATTTCTGTTTTATCTGTATATGGTCAGTTCATCTTACCTCTGTCTTCTGAAGTGTCCTGTAGGATGGACACTAGCCTTATGTTTGTATTCAGTCTGTTTCTTGCTGTATAACTAAAAAGTAAATATTTTCCTATGACACTTATCCCAACTGTCTGTAGCTGCAAAATTCCTACTACTCTGAACTGATTGAAGGAGTATGTCTATAAACTGTCTGTTCCTTCTTTGAAGCAGGGTGTATGTATATTCTTGAGAGCCTCCTTTTCCTCTGCCAAAAAGAAACACAAAACTGTTTGCACAGGTGTCTGAAACAAATGAAGAAAAACTGGTTTGTTGATTCTCATAGTGAGTCTGAATAAATATAGTTCTTCCTGCTCTGCACAGTGTAAGTTTGTGCAGTGGGTAGGCAGCGTGATGTCCAGATAAGCTAATTGTGGAGAGGAGGCGGTACGCTGAAAAATGACTACAACTGGCTTCAGAGGCTCGTTCTGAGGATCATGACATGCAGAAAAGTATGAAGACAGAATGCTGCAAATGGGCAGTTTACAGGTTACTAATATTTTAGAAGTAGAAAAGAATGGATATGTTGGAAGCAAAACAAATTAACTGGAAAAACTTTTGTAGAGTGAGTCTTAGATACCTCCCTACTGCTAGGTGTGTAGTTCTACTGAAAAACCTTAGTAACGCCTGTATTAATTTTGATATCTTGTTAGTACAAAACAAAAGGAGAATAGTTAATAGACTGTTGCTAGTGAACTTTCAAACCATGGTATTGCCCAAAGACTCAAAGCAGTAGAGTTTTCAGATTGGATCCAGTTCAGCTGAGACAGAAATTGTTCTGCCTTCCTCCAATTCAGTCACTCACAACCAGTTTTCCACTTAAGGGTGTGGAAAGTAGTATTTCTGTTAAAAATTGGAAATGTTATATGACGGTAGACTTGCTGTATGGGATTTTGGCTAGAAAGAAGCTTGTTCTGCTCATGTGCTGGAGTATGAGCAGGCAGAGATAAATCCCATGTTCTCGCACAGAACATCTTGTGTAGGTGGAGGGGAAAAAAAAAAAGTTGAACTAAGAACCAGAAGTATTTTCTTTCTTTGGAGCAGTGGCAATTCAGATTCAACATTGCTTTAAAAATGTTTCATTTGTAGTATTATTTTGAACAAGGTTTCTTCTTTTAGGGGGATAGTTTTCTTTTTATAATATTACTAATCTGCATCAGATGCTGAAGAAAGCGTTTTGTTGCATGGCTGTTGTTTTCAGTCATTATAGCAGTTTCCAAACGCTGAGAGGCACAGGTGATCAGTTAAGATGTCAGATGAAGTCTTTAGTTGAATCTTGAGAAACGGATAACATTCAGGCTGTTTGTCCGAAGGAGTATGAACCAAGGCTAGAATTTAAGGTCCTTCTTGCTCCTGATCCTGATTACAGCAGACCTCTAGCTTGATCTCCTTTGTTCCTCACCCACCCCTGTCCCTAGGATTTAAACCTACCTATATGCCAAAATTGCCCTGATCTAATTAAGTTTTGTTTAATGATTCTGAAATACCTTTGTGGATGCATTTTATTTTTTTAGAAACAGAAAGTAGATATCTACAAAGAGACCTTAGTTGGTCCTAAACTCTTACTTCTGAAACACAGATTTGTTAAACCATTCCAATGCAGTCTTGTCAGAGAAACTTTAAAATACATACCAAATGCTTGTATGATAATCTGCTCCATCTCAAATGGTCAACAAAAGCTGCAGTTTTTTATAAAAATAAAAAAACCCCAGGCAACCCACACTTTTTTCCCTGCCTTGGTGCCCTTTCTTTAAGGGATTTTATTTCAAATAGTCCTGTGAGTGTGAAAGTGGGAGTTATGGGGGGAAAAAAAAAGGGGGAGGGGGTGTGTTTTTCACTTAGGTCACATTTGTCCAATGTCTTGATTGAAGTTTGAGGAAAGACTAAGAGGTCTAACTGCTATTGCACCTCCTGGTTAAAGTCTTGGCAATGTTGAAGCAGCTGTGAATATAGAATTGACTCAGTTCTAATTAAAAATCCATGAAATAAAATGGAATCTTAGGAAGTTTTCAGGTGCAGGAAGATAACCTGCGCTTCCTGTACTGAAATGATGTGTAACCATACTTGTAGCAGACCAAACAAATGATATTAAAAATAAGAACTACTACACTTGAGAATATTGTTCTGTTTTGCCAAAATAATTATCCTAGAACTAGCTGCAAGGGAACTGTTGAATGGTACAGAACTAATTGGATTGAGTTTTGTATTGTTCTCTTTTCTTTCTACAGGAGATCCATGTACAGTTTCTTCTCAGCTGGAGTTAGAAGAGGCCTTTCGGTTGTATGAACTAAACAAGGATTCAGAGCTTCTGATTCATGGTATGGTGAAATTTACTATTGCTTCTCATGTTTGTACCTGTGAATAAGTGGAATTTTTATCTTGCATTATCTGTGTCTTTTGCACAGCCTTCTCAATTAAAGCCTGTTGTGGCATTCTGTCAAGAGGGTGCTGAAGACCATGCACCATGCTTTTTATCTGTCAGCACTTTGTCAACATTCTTTATTAAATTAAGGGAGGAAAAATTACTTTACTGTTAGTTTATTAATGAAAGACAGCCCCTGTGTCTCTTTCATTCATACCAAGTGCCTTCATATGCTTGTCAGCAATGAGTGGGAGAAGATATATAGTACAGTGTCCTACACTTTGTTATTAATATAGATGCTGCTCTAAAGCACTTATTAGGAGAAAAGTTGATGAGCTCCATTTGTGATGACAGATTAGTCAAAAGTTTGACTTTTCTAACGTTAAGTACTTTGAACCAGTTTTGAACCTAATAATATTGTGCCCCTGTTTGATGTGTAATTGTTCCATTTTTATCTTTCAGGGTTATATGCCTGTTGTGGTAGCTTCTGCAGTATATTTTTCTTACTATTTGTATCTTTTTACAAGTAGAGGATAAGATTTCAATTTAACAGAGACTGTAACAGAAAAGCCAAGGGATCGTTGTAAAGAGTGTTTATGAGTGTGTTACTTTACAATGTCTTAACATGGTTCTCCTCTAAAAGGATGCAAAAAAATCTAGTTCACTGTCAGCTCGTTTGGGAGGAAGAGCCAGCTTTTCAGCTTCCCACGAAGACTTTTAAAAAGTGGAAGAAGAATGTAATCTGTTTCTATATATATATTTCACTTTTTCTGTATGTATTACTTCAGTATCCTTTTTGATCTGCCCTTTCTATGTTTATTTTTGTGTTTGATAAGCTTCTGATCAAACCAGCACCAGAGCTCGCTCTCCCCAGTTATACTTCTGTCTGACAGTTACTGAAGCTAAATAAACTAAAAAAAAAAGGGTTAATGCAGACAAGATCATATGTAGCTGTCAGGACACTAATATAATATGTTTATAGTCAAGATTTCCACATACTGACTGTGATGACTGGTCACATGAGAAACCAGAATCATTACTTTTTTCTAGTTACTTTCTTTAGGAAAGTAACTGCTTTTTGCTCGTATTTCTCATGTGTATCACTTATGTCCATTAAAAGGGGTTTGTGGCAGCTTTTCACTTCACCTGCTCTTGCACAAGGTTTTGTTAAAATGCAGTCTTGCTGTCTTCCTAAACAGTTGAATACCTTTCGGAAGTGTTGTATTTAACCCAAAGATTTATTTTCTGTCCGAAATAAAAATTAATCAGAAGTTAATGTCTTTCTTGCAGTATTTCCTTGTGTACCAGAACGGCCTGGCATGCCTTGTCCGGGAGAAGATAGTAAGTAGGCATTTTAGTTAAGAAGTACAGAAAGTCAGGAGTTCGGATTTCCTGTTTTAGAAGATTTTGATATTCTATGGTTTGACGTCCTATACTTATGAATATTAATAATGCAAATCTTTACAAATTAAAAGGAATAGAAAGTCTTGCTAAACTTAAATGTTTGTCACTTTTGAATCATTGTTAATAAGCTTTTCACATTCCTGTTAACTGTCCATGTCACTCTGCTTTCCTTGCTTTTGCCTCTTCTATCATGACGGTTTTTTATCCTATTCCTGTCTTTTTGGTAGTTGCCAGATTGCTGGCTGACTAATGTCAACAAAGGCTTGTAACTGATGGTAATGACTTGTCCTATCACCGTTTAGAGATCTGTGGTTAGTTGATTTTAAATTGATGTTTAGGCACTATCAGGAGTATTCTCCGAAAACCTCTAAGTCATATTAACTAGTGTACTAGACATTAAAGAAGTAATTTTCCCTCTGTCTTAAAAGTTTTATAAAAGGGCATGTGTATGTTAAGCACACATCTGTCAGTGATATCCAAGTCTCTGACAAATGTAAATGTGTATGCTTAAAAGTTAACTTTGGCAGTATGGGTCATGCTGCATTTTGAAAAAAATGAGGTTGTGGACTGAATCAGAAGTAGATTTGCAACTCAGTGTAGTTTTGTGTATTCTAGTTTTCAGTTTTGGTTCCTGACATGCCTCTAGTAGTAAAAAATAAAAATTAAAAAACTAAACAGTGGCAGCTGTGGATCTGAAACACTGGAGGATTTGTGTAAGCAACCTTATAAATCAGGGCATGCTCCTGAAATTCACCTTCTTTCCTTCTTCCTCTTCCCCACAGCTCCTCCCCAAGTTTAGGTAAGGTAGGTGCATACTTTGCACACAAGTGTTTGGATTGTTTGGGCAGTTCTCATTCTCTTGGCTCACTGTTATTTTTAACTTTGGAAAAGCAGAATTAACTTTGAATTGATCAGGATATTCTACTTCAAATTTTCTCCAAAACTTAAAAATCTAAAAAGATACCTGGAACATTACTCTGTGTTTCTGTAAGGTGCAGGAGTGAAACTTTACTCTGAAGTCACTCTACACAGAAACCTCCACGAGAAGATGTTGTAGTTCTGTGTTTGTATTTTTATGGATATAATCGTATGTTTTTCCTCTTAGAATCCATTTATCGCCGAGGCGCCCGCCGGTGGCGAAAGCTCTATTGTGCAAATGGTCACACTTTCCAAGCCAAACGATTTAACAGGGTGAGACTCTTGTTGGGTACTTAAAACCGTGATACAGGGATGTCTTACTTCCGTAATTCCAATGTCACTGCCTTGAAAAACTGTAAGGTAGTTTTATTCTCATTTTTGTTGTTTGTGTATAGTATGTAGGCTTTTGGCAACCCTGTAGTTTCAGGAAACTTAATTGTTGTTAAATTATCAGGAACTTAAAATAGAAAAAAAATTAATTGATTGCAATTCACTTTACATATATTCTGAAACCATGATATCAATTATGTACATGCTCCTGTGTTCCCTTAAAAGCTTCCGAGAGGGCAAACTTGAACACTGGCATTAGATGACTGTGAGCTGAAAGTACATTTTCAGTTCTTTAAGTTCTGGGAGTTAAAAGGTCTGAACTCGCTTATGATGCACAGACTTTTCTTTCATGACTTTTAAATGAAAAACTGAGATGTTTCTCCAAACAGCCTGCTTATGATGGCATGTAATCAACTGAAAATAACAAACCATTTGTAGTATTTTTGAGAAGCAATGGTCACATATAATTAGCTGAGGACCACGAAGGCTATCTGCTGTATTTAGAAAAAGCAATAGCAAAAACCAAACCCAAAATATTTGAATAAGCCAGGTTCCTTGACAGCTTCAATAATCTTTCCTTCATTTCTAAGCTTAGTGTATTGTGTGCTTAATGCTTGAGATTGTCTCCACTAAACTTCATCTTGAGCATCCTTCATATCTAACTTCTGCTTTTTTTTTTTTTGGCCTCTTCCTGGTCAAAGGCTGTCAAGGCACCATAGTTTAATCACTTTCCACTCTTGCTTTCGTAGGCACCCTGTTTTCATGGATCTTTTGAATTGTTATGTGAATGTCCTTCAGTGAGTGGTGATCTTCCCATTTCCTGTTATCTGGTGGTTTAATGTGTTGAAGCTTTTGCTTTCCTGCCTTCCTATGTACAACCATAAGGACTCATCTACACAGAGAGATGACAAGATATGTGGCAAATTAGCTTGGTCACAGCAGCCTGCTGATTCAGCTGCAATGCTTTTGACCTGGAGTTGGCTCATGCCTCTCTGGGGCTGTGTGCAGCAGAAGAGGCTGACTGTGCCTGCACCTTTCCGTGTAGATGCACACTTGCTATATGGCAGCTGCTGCTTACTGTTCAGTTGTAAATTTTGAGCTCCTCTGTATTGTATCTGCCCATTCATTCTTAAAAGTTTTCAGAGAGAGACTCTTGGTGTAGTGGCAAGTTCAGTAGGGATCTCTCTGATCACCTAGCCTATGTTTTTTGTTAATGAAAATGTGGCTGAAGAGTTTTCTTGTTTAGGTTTGCTCTTTAATTGCTTTTCTTGATTTGTCATTCTAGAGAGCTCATTGTGCCATCTGCACTGACCGAATCTGGGGCCTGGGTCGCCAGGGATATAAATGCATCAATTGCAAACTTCTTGTTCACAAGAAGTGCCACAAACTTGTCAGTATTGAATGTGGTCGTCATACGCTACAACCTGTAAGTAAAACTTACCTGAAAAGTTGTCTTGAAAAAACAACCACCAACTGATCAAACAAAAACCCCATTTTATACTAATGGTTTTCAAACTACAGTCTGCAAATAATCACAGTAGATGAAACATCATTCTTTATGGTTACTGTGACACTCTGCAAGAAAGTTTGGGATTCACTTAGCAGAATGGCAATTTAGTGGCAAGACAGAAGTCTAATTTTCACATCTGCTATTTTTTCCTGTGTCAAATGTAAACATACAAGTGATATTTATCTTCTCTTTCACTGTGTTGTTACACAGCATGTATATATGTATACACATGCATGCTATTTTACATTTTCCAAGTGAAGTACAGGTAAAATAAATTCTCTGAATATCTGTTAGATTATTGGACTATTTCCCATTTTACAGGAAAAAAAAAAAAAATGAAGTGCAGAAGTTTTGACTTTTCTCCCAAGAAATTCAATAATCTTTAGTTCTTAAGTCCCCAGAAAAATTTAGATGATTACTGCTGCTGGTTTAATATTAGAAGCAGACAGCTACAAGTCAACATTTTGTGAATTCATTTGACTAATATATGTACTGCTGAAGTACTTGAGCTTTTCTGTCTCATTTCTCATCTGTTGTACTACTTCACTGTGTAGTGCTGAATTGTGACTTCAGCAGCTTCTGGAAACTTGTCATAACTTCTGGAAAATAGGTAAAACAAGGACTGCAGTGGTTTCTTTTATTGTGTATGGATTAAAGCAGTAACTGTGTTGACTAATCAAGTTAAAAAGTAGCTAGATTATATTCCTCAGGGATCATTTCTTTCATTTATTGTCTCTAAAATAATGTCTCCCACACTTGGACAGTCTATTACAAAAATCCTGTGCATATTGCAGGAACCAATAATGCCTATGGATTCATCATCAGTGCATCCAGATAATGTAGAATCAGGTAAGATCAATTCTTTTTTCTGTACATTACTGTAGGTTGCTGAAACATAACTTTGGATTTTAAAATGAAACAAAATAATTAAAACTATTTTTAAAAACTATTCTTTACTTTTTTTCCATGGAATGAGAAAAATAAGACAGCTTCTTAATGCTAAGGGGGATATAAATATAAAAAATCCTCAATTTTCCATATTTTACCAGTTTAAGAAACTTGGCTAAAAAGGAAGAATTTAGACTGTCAGTTAAATTTTTCCATCGGTAAGCTGTGTACTTTAAATACCCTGATCAAACAAACAAAACACAAACCCCACTTAACAGAATTGGCAGGGTTTCTACTGGATCAGTAGCCAAAACAAGTTCATTCTTGTAGCAGAGTGATGGTCCTAATGTTTGAATTTGTATATAAACGATGATCAGTTTAAAAATGAAACAAACCACTGTTCTGCACAAGATTATCTGTATGTGGAGTCTGAAGAGATCTACAAATATAATTACAGGGGTTTTGAAGAGATTCCAAATATAATTACAGGGTTTTATGTTAGCCATACTGATTATTAATGCAGTATTGCAAAAGAATGATTCTAATGGTTTAAAAACAAACCAAACCACCAAACCAACAGTTTTGAATACTTGCAACAGATGCATTTTAATTGTGTCTCTCTCTCAGCTCTTGTGTGTGGAAACTTTAAGGCAAAAGAAAATACTGTTGTGTTGCATTGATATAATAATTTTTCTTGCACCTCTAGTGATTCCATACAATCCCTCAAGTCATGAGAGCTTGGACCATGTTGGTGAAGAAAAAGAGGTAAAGTATCTTAACCATGCTGTGTTCAGAGATCTTAAAGCCTGTCTTTCTCTCAATTTCAAGATTTTAGTAATTTAATTTGTCACAAACTGAAAACTAGTACATAAAGCACATTTGAGTTGCTCATTCAAGTGTATGTATGTATGGCTTGCAAGCTCTTTTATTTTGAACCTTGAGTTGAGATGTGCTTTGATTTAGAAAGTATTCCAAACTCCCCCAGTTTCGTTTGTTTCTTATCTGCCAAGTTTCCTCTGCCTCCTTTCTTTCCCCTCACATTCCTCTTCAGGACAGTGCAGTTTTAAGCATAACAAGTATTAACTGAATTACTTGTTTATATTAATTTTGCTGTTCTATTTGAAATGCTAACTTTTGCAGTTGTTAAAATTGGCAAGCCTGCTTACTAATTTCAAAGTATCTTTGTCAATAGGCGATGAGCATTAGAGAAAGTGGCAAAGCTTCCTCCAGTCTGGGTCTTCAGGATTTTGATTTGCTCCGAGTTATAGGAAGAGGCAGTTACGCCAAAGTACTGCTTGTTCGACTGAAGAAAACTGAACGGATTTATGCAATGAAAGTGGTGAAGAAAGAGCTCGTCAATGATGATGAGGTAGGCAAGCTTTTTATCAATAAATCGGGCAACTCTTACAAAGAGCTTCAGTATCTACCACAAGGTGGGAGCCAGGCTTCTGGGTCTGCAACACTAATTGAAAATTATACATGTGGTTTCTTATACATACTATACTATAGAAGGTTCACAAGACATAACTGATTTTGAGGTCTTCATTGACAGACTGGTAGCTCACAGCTGCCGTCCTGTGCCAGTAGTTTCTGTCATGAGCCTCACTGCCTCTGTTTCAGCGTCTCCTTTTGTGATCGGAACTGTCTGCAGCAGTGCTCCTGCAGGATTCAAGTTAGTAAGCCTGGCTTACTTCGTTATTTTGGAGCACTATTCCATATATCTCCTATTATGTTGGTTTGCTGGACTGAAAAAGAAATGAGTCGAGTCTGGTTTTCATATGTTCAAGTTTGGGTTTTTTTTGTCACAAAGGAAAACTCACAGTATTATTTTAATTGCTCTTTAAATCAGACCTACATCTTAACAATTTGTAGCTTATACAGTGGTTAGTGGAACCTATTCAGAAATTGCAGTATTAAACTGCTAAACACCACCTGTTGCTGAAGACTTTGCTTGTGTTTCTTTAGGCTACTCTGAAAAGACTCAAGTGACTGTGGCTTGCTATCCAAGAGCTTTTGCTTTTATTTCTCGGTCTACCATTGATTTCTTCTGCATTTCTTAATGCTACTTTACATTTGTCTGCACCAATTTATCTTTTACAGATGAGTGTTTTTTCATTCTCAAGTGTAGTTACACAATAAGCCTAAAAGTATGGGACACTCAAGACAGGAAAAACAAATGAGTATGCTAAATTGTTTTACTTCACATTGGAGAACTATATAATATTTAATTTCTTGGAAGTAAAACAAGGATGGCAAAACACTTGAATATCCTTCTCCTATTTGTCATTAATACTTGACCTAAGAAGTGCAACAATCCTTTTCTGAATGTCGCTTTTCTTAAATAGGATATTGATTGGGTTCAGACAGAGAAACATGTCTTTGAACAGGCTTCAAATCATCCCTTTCTTGTTGGACTACACTCTTGCTTCCAGACAGAAAGCAGGTAAAGGTCATAACATAATAAGAAGATAGTCTTATTCAAAAAATATTTCATACTGTTAGGAACCTCAAAAGCCTTTTTAAAGCATTAAGTGTTAGGCAGCTAGTGAAAGTCAATGGACTGTAAATCACTGTAGCATTTTGAGCAAAAGGCCATGTTCATCTAAGCTTCTCAGATTTGGAAGACGCAAAAGAATGTAAAGTACTGGTAGGTATGATGGGAAGGAATGATGGGAAGGATTCTGCACAGGAAGAGAGATGCAGCTAGCAGGAAAAAAAAGGCTTAAGAATATGAGGTAGAAGACAGAACATAGAATGGGAGGAAAAAAAGGTTTAGGGAGAGAAAAATCAGAAGTACAAGAAATGAGGACATTTACCTCAAACGTGCATGGAGTCTCTGAAGACAAGTCTCTGAGCAGGACTCAGAAAACGGTACCTGAATTTTGAAAAGGAAAACAGAGTAAGGGAGATGAAAATGCTTGTTTTCCTGTGTGTTTATATATAGGAGAAAAGATTGCAGTAGATTAATAAATTGCTATTCTATACAGTAATAATTTTCAGTATATATAAAACATAGTTATTTTATATTTAAACAGCGTTGTTGCTATTTGAAAAGGTGACAAGCTAGTGGAGGGAAGTGAGAAAAAAGAGAATTCGTAATATACTGATAGTATTAACCACAAACAAAGGAAATTAAAAGGATCGGGAAGGAAAATGGGGAATTTTTTTTTCTGGTTTGTGCATAGAAACTGATGTGAACCTATTTATATAGTCACATATGTAATAATGACAAGCAGTAGCCATAATGGGTTAGGAATGTGGAAAGGATTACTTACTTTCCTTTAGTGATAAAGGAAATACCTAGAGAAACTTTGTATACTTGCTTTTTAACTTTGGGAATTTATTCAGAGTGAGAGGAAATGGTGAAACCAGCCATATTACCAGAGAGATGGGAGGAGTTGAATTGACATTGTTCAATAACAGATCTGGAACATCTCAAACTTCTCTCAGCCTTGTATACAACCATTTGTAACAAACTCCTGTGTGTTTCAGGTTATTCTTTGTTATAGAGTATGTAAATGGAGGAGATCTCATGTTTCATATGCAGAGACAGAGAAAGCTGCCAGAGGAGCATGCCAGGTATGTCTAATTTCAGATTTCATGCATTAAAACAGTTGATTTTCTGACACAGTGCAGTAGCATAGAGATTATGATGATGAGCTAGCAAATCCTCACCAGATGTTACAGACTTAAGAAATGTGAAACTGCATCCTCACTTTAATGCTGCAAGCTACCATATTTTTGTTTCAGGGAGGAACTGTAATAGGTATTGTTTGTATTAGCATTACTCTAGGTGACTTCAGTCTGATTCTGATTCCTAGTGAAACACTGTTGTGGTATTCTTTAACTGTCTAATGATATCAATGTGTTTCTTTTACAACAACCGCTACCAGCTGTCCAGGCAAATGCTGAGTTCTTGGTGCATATGCTTCATCTCAGATGGTGAGATGAAAGGGATGATGTTAGTAGACATTAATATTAATTAAAAATAATTTTTGAAGTGATTGTGAATAGAAATGTTTGTGTGATTACAAACAATTTATTCACTTCTGTAATGAAAAATAACAGGATGCATGGGATTATATTTAGAAAAATATCATACTACCAAGACTATTTTATTGTGGTTTGGGGTTTGGTTACTTGGGTAACTTTCTTTCTGCACTAGGTTTTATTCTGCTGAAATCAGTCTAGCATTGAACTATTTACATGAACGAGGGATAATCTACAGAGATTTAAAACTGGATAATGTGCTACTAGATTCTGAAGGACATATTAAACTCACAGATTACGGCATGTGCAAGGTAAGATGTAGTTCCTTGCTAACCTGCAAAATCAACAATTGAGAAATTGTCATGAATCAAAAGATGCAGAGACTTAAAAATGAGTGATTCACGGTATTCTTTTATACACAGTGCAGATAGGCTTGTATACTCATATCACTTCTACAAATGGAGAAAAGAGAAAGAAATGCCAAAGTGCACAGACTACGTATATGTACTGCTTGTTTTTATAAAGCTGCTGTATCAACTTGACTGGGAGGGGTAGGCTGAAATAGTCAAGATAGCTTGATTTCAAAAAGAGCAAGAGGTTGCAATATATCAGTGTCACTTGCTCCCATTTGGATTCTATGACACTTCCTATTTTCTCTAGAAAAACTTTGTCACCACAAAGACACTGGAGCACAGGTTTGACTTTGCCATGGGATTGCCATTATGCTCATCTATTAGAACTATTTTTTAAATTTTGGCTAAGCAACTGAAAGTCTTAAAATAATACAGGTTGGAAAAGGCCTCAGGTGAGGAAGTCTAATCCACTCTCCCACTCAAAGCAGCTGTAAGATCAGGCCAGGTTACTAAGGGCTTTATTCAGTTTCACCTTGAAAACTTCCAAGGATGAAGATGGCACAACTCCTTTGGGTAACCCCTCCCCGTTCTGCATCCCATGCTCTCCTCTGAAAAGCTTGTATCTGTCCATTGTGACACCCCGGTCATGTAAGCTGTTCCACCATGCCTCAGTTATTGCCACGTACCTACTGTTGGAGATGTGGTGGAGCTTACTAGCTAAAACCTTAAGACGATGTTGTCAGTAGGTACGTGCCGTCCTCTTGAGACTGTATGTGTCACCTACTTCTGTTTCTTTTGAAACAAGTAGTGTTTTGTATTCCTTTACATACAGATTTAAGTATAGTTTTACTAAAATGAAAGCAGTTTATTCAGGACACTTTAATTCAAAATTAAGTTCTTAGCAGAGGGGGATTGTGGGATCTTTGACTAACTGTAAAGTATTTTCTTCCTATCTTTTCTTAAAGGAAGGTCTGAGACCTGGTGACACAACCAGCACGTTTTGTGGGACTCCAAACTATATTGCACCTGAAATTCTGCGGGGAGAGGATTATGGTAAATTGAATTTTTGACTGCTACTATCTAATTTTCATCTTGTCTCTTACTACTTACTTGAGTGGTTTAGCGGTAGAAAATATAAATCTCCATTAGACACGTGATCAGCCTAATTTAGTGTCCTGTCTGAAAAAGTAAATAAACCCTTCAAAAGAAGGGCAGAAAACATCACACCAAGCAAATAAGATACCCTGCCTTCCAGGTTTTAAATTCTTTATCAGTCTTGAAGAATAGCTTGAGTCTTCCAAATTTATTATTGTTTATAACCATTTTAGATACTACTAACGATACACTTGCAGTCTTGAACTGTGCTCAGTTTTGGAGCTTTACATTTGGCAGCAATGATAGTATTAGATATAAATGTATTGCAAAGGGCCTAGATAATAGACATCCCTTTCACAGATCTCAGTATTAAAAATGAAATTGTCTGTGCAACTGCTTGTTCAGGAAGTCCACAACATTGATGAAACAAGAGATGTAAGAGAGTATAGAAGGCTTGCTGTGTATGTTTTCTATTACTTACCCTTTCCTCCTAAGCTTGCAATAGTGTGCCAAGTGGATCTTTGATCTGTTTTCTTCCATTAAGGTTTTAACAAGTTTTACAATTAGTTCCTATTCTAAAAAAAGAGTGTGTGTGTGTATATATATATACTTTTTCTTTAAATCTACCATCTTATTTTAATTGAATGTCTCTTTCAGACTGGCTTCACATCTTCCTTCCTTACCACAAATGTTCTAGGCCAATCAGACTATATCAATCCCAGCATAGCTACTGGAATCTTTGTTCTTTACTAGTGAATAGTAGAATAGATATGCTTAGCTCCATAAATGACTGTCGTCCTGCTATTAAGAATCACATGCTTCCTCCTTGTCCATATCCCCTGCTGTGGATAATGCACCATTGGTTAGTAATGGCTAGGCTTAAATATTATCTAAACCTTTGTTAAGGTCATAATATCAACCTTTAAACTTTTTGCATTTCCTTTTCTTTGTACAGCATCCCCTCCTATTGGACACATAACGAACCAAGTAATGTCTGGTACAATCATTACCTCGCCTTTATTCAGATATCAGAAAGACTTAAATTTTTGAACTCATTCTTTCTTCTCAAAACATGTCTGTCTTTAGCCCCAAAAGCATTAGTATTTTTCCTCCAAAATATCTTCAGTGGTGGTTTCTCCTTTGAATTTTAGGCTTCAGTGTAGACTGGTGGGCACTTGGTGTACTAATGTTTGAAATGATGGCGGGCCGGTCACCATTTGATATCGTTGGGAGTTCTGACAATCCTGATCAGAATACAGAAGATTATCTTTTCCAAGGTAAGTACCATGAATGTTCCTACACTTCAGTGCTTTGCTTCTACTTACCTCTAACCTAACTTTAAAGATGCAAAGGCTGATACGAACCTTGATTTCTTGCAGTAATTTTGGAAAAACAGATCCGAATTCCCCGATCCCTTTCTGTTAAAGCAGCAGGTGTTCTAAAGAGTTTCCTTAATAAGGTAAGAGCTAGAGGGGACTATTTAAGACTTCTCAAGAGCAGCTGTGTTTTTTTAAAACCTGTGGATTAATCCATGTGTAGCAGACATACTTTATCTGTAGAAAAGGTGTGAGCCTGAAGCTGAATTTAAATGGGACTGGGGGACCTATTCTGGATCCTTGTCTTAAAATCTGAAGCTCCAGATTCTCAGGCTGGAGTCTTGAGTAAATTTCAAACTGAAAGGCTTAGAAATGCTCAGAATTATTTCTTTAACCTGGGGAACTGGACAAACTTATCAGATTTATTTTGGTTCTTAAAGATAAGAAGCTTAGCAAATCAATCTGACAACTGCTGATGACTTCATCAAGGGAAATGCAGAGGCAGTAGGCACTCACTGTTTGCTGGTAGCTAACTGACCTAAGAGTCAAAAAGTGCATGGGTGGTGGTGGACTAGAGCGAGCACATACTGGCCTTTATTTAGTCAGTGTTACATGAGGGAGAGAGGTACAGGAGAAACCAGATTTAGTTAAATTACTGTAAGAAAGTAATACCGTTCAAGAACACTGCTTCTGTTACAACACCTTGGTAGTGTGTGTGCGTATGCGTACATGGAGATGGAATTGTCTTGTTAAATACATTGGAAAGAAGGTTATTTTATCATTAACCTGCAGTTACTAGCCCAATGTGAGTGCCCGGCATAGTCAGCCTGCTCAGGGGAGGGTAGGGGGAAAACTTCAAATTCACTTGAATCTAACCAAGTAATTTAAACATATGGTATGTTTAAACAGGTCTGAATAAAACTGCAGAAAGATGGCATGGTTGCTTATATAAAATTCCTTTAAAGGCTTCTATATATTCATTCCTATTTCAGACAGTAAATTGGAACAGTTTCCAAAAGAAATAATGCTAACTTGATTCTTCAGTGTCCCTTGTAACTCTGGTGTTTCATTTCTCACAGAATTTGTACCATTTGTATTTTACTCATGCGAAGGCCATGGCACCCATTTAGAAATTATTTTCTTCCTTGCACAGGATCCAAAGGAACGTTTAGGCTGCCATCCTCAGACAGGATTTGCGGATATCCAGGGACATCCGTTCTTTCGCAATGTTGATTGGGATCTGGTATGTGAATGCCCACTGGCTTGGCTTATTTTCTTTGTATAGAGGGATCACTTGACAACTTGTTTTGAGCGTGAGAGATGATGTAAACACTTCAAAAACCTGAAACTCTTAACTTACGATGTACCATAATGACCATACAAAATCTTTTAACCCTTTTACACACAGCAAGTACAGTAGATTAATAGAATGATTGTAGAAAGTATATGAAAGAAACTTAGTAACTTCTAGCCTTGTTTAAAAATAACTCAATAGGTTGTAACTGATTCTTGGTGTTACTAAGTGCATTTATTCTTAGATGGAGCAAAAGCAAGTGGTGCCTCCATTTAAACCAAATATATCTGGAGAATTTGGTCTGGATAACTTTGATTCCCAGTTCACCAATGAACCTGTGCAGCTCACTCCAGATGATGAGTAAGTAATGTAGAATTTAAGAAGTTCTGATAAGTCAGTGAAGGAGTTATAAAACTTGATTTAATAGCTTTAGTTGTAGTACATAGAGTATATGTAAAGCAGTAAGTAACATTTTCTTGTGTTGGTTTGGAGAAAATTCTGTTGTGTGTCCTCGTGTGGACTTAATACGGCTGGATTAAGTATTCTGGCAGGATGTAAAAATCAACTCACACTGGGAAAGTTGCTATAAAGAATCTTACTTGAGGGAAAGATGAATAAGTGCTATTTTACAAGTTTTAGTGGTATCATCTGCAAGAAAGGAATGTGTGAAGGAAGAGACCTGTTTTGTCAAGTGGTTTATTTTTGCATTACTTTAAACAATGATACTTCTAGAATGTTGGGTTAGATTGAACTTGTCTTGGGTCTTCTGAGCAAGAAAAGATGCTTTGTTTGGCTTGTTCGGGTATTTTAAATTGTTAGTAGTCAAGTGAGATTATCCTGGCCGAAAAGGCTTGATAAAATGCATGATAGTATGTTTGATTTTGGTAGTGGATTTGCGGTTCCGTACTCCTGAGCGGCTCTGATTTGGGATGAGGAGGGAAGGGCCTTTCTGGTTTGACTGAGCTACTGCTGTTTGCATTTTAGAATTTTTCTAGGGTTTTGTATAACCTTCATGCAGTATGTAAACATGAACAGTGAATATTAAATGTTACCTACGCACCTTAATTAGGTCTGAGATCCAGCTTCCTTCTTCATCCCTTTCTAAATGCATAATGTATAAATAAAGTGTAGAAAAGCTGCTGATGCAGGTGCAGTATCTATCACATGTTTTCAGTTTCTTACAAAACTGACTGTTTTGGGAAAGTTTTAAAACTGCAAACTTTGCTTTGTGGGGAGATGATGTGCATGGGAGCAGCCCAATCACTGCTCCTGAGTGGTTCTGTGTTTTGTTACCATTATACGGGCTAGAAAAAAACCTGTGATAACGGTAAGGATAGAGGTACAAAAGAGAAGGGAAATGTTCTCAATTGCGATCCACTGTACAGGTCTAAGTTTTAAGACAAACTATCAGTTAATATAGTTACCTTTTTAATTTTGCTGAACTAATGACTGTTTTTTAATCTTAATAGTGATATTGTGAAGAAGATTGACCAGTCTGAATTTGAAGGCTTTGAATATATAAATCCTCTTTTGATGTCAGCTGAGGAATGTGTCTGAATTCTCCATTTCTGGACTGTGCCAATTGTTACTCTGTTTGTTTCTGCATGGATGAACATCTCTTCATTTGGATGCACTCACATAAAATGAGTAACTGAACATCTTACCCTTGCCACCTAGTGCAAATTACTCACTAATTTTCTTTTTGTATTAATTGTCGTCCAGGACAGTTGTTATGCTGAACCTTCAGCTGCCAGATTAAAAATGTTAAACTTTCCAGCAGTCTTGCCAAACTTTAATATAGAAGTTGATCTTTGGGGCTCCTGACTGCACAATGGGGTCTGGCTGTGTAATCTGCCAATACAATGTTCTGATAAAGGAAAGTTTTCCTATTGCTTTAAGAATACAAATTGCATTAGAGGATCTAATAAAATACCATAAAAGGACTTCCATTTTTCTAGCAAGACGAGCAAGACCTTATGACTTCTGTAATTCTAAATCTCTTCTCTCTAAACATCTCATTTTCTTGTTCTCCTAGACTTAGAGCTATATTATTGCCCTTCAGATTGAAATGACAGCAAGGAGAGCAGATTTTTAAACTGAATAGGTCAAGAATGGCTGCTTTCATAGGGTACAGTGATCCTATCCAAAAGGAGGTGATTAACTCAATAGTAGAATCAGTAGACTTTGCTCTGAAATTATACACCGAGAATTGTACACTGATACACAGAGAGTGCCTTTCTGAGCCTGTCCCTCTCAGTGAGGGTTGTACATGGTATAAAGTGTCAGGTAAATAAATGCAATTCAATTAATACTTTAAAAAGTTAACATCTGTAAAGTAATTTAGCAGTAATGAGCAGCTAATATTGAAGGATGTAGAACCTCATACTTTTATTTATTGCTTTTACACTTGCTGTCTTAACTGTATCAGAACTGCATGTGTTACAGCTATGGCCTAGATAAGGGCATTTGTTTCTTTTTTTTTTTTTTAAACTTACTGCCATACTGTTGGAAACAGATTTGACTTTGCCAGTGGAAAAAGCACATCTAGGAAAAAATAGGTGCTGCCCACGACTCCCTTAATTTCTCCACTTAGCTGGTGATTTGTAATCACAATCAAACCTTAGATGCTGGTAGTAGACTCAAAGTGAATAGTAAAGCAATTGGAATAAATTGACAGAACGGTTCAAACTAGGACTTTGGGGAGGGGCGATCCTTACATTTCATGTTAGTAAACAGTGTAATGTACAGCACAGATAATTCTTATTTTTAATGTTTAAGGAATAGTTTTGAATGTCTTAGGCTGAAGAAATGCCAAATGTACCACTCATTTTTTTTAACATTATTCTGGGGAAAAGGGATGAAGAGACATTGAAGAAGAGAATCTGTGTTACAAGTAAGAGCTGTAAGGCAAGCTCAGTGTTACTGAAAGCAGATATAAGTATCTGTAAGCACAAGTTAGCAAACCTTATATGAAGCTTTTAATAAGACTTCTGTTGGGACTGTGTCTCTTCTTGAAAATCCTTGTATCGTGACACTGTAAATTCATAGCACAAATCTTCCAGTGTATGTTTTTTCACTTGCATGTTAGCTTCAAGGAGAGAGATTGCACAAATACACAGTAGTGTTACGGTATGGCGTTTAGTTAATATTTTTCTTTGCAACGTGAATGAATAGGAAACTCTTCAGTATTGGGCTGAGTTTTCAGAACTGGGAATTGATCGGAGGGGCCTTGATTTCAGGGAAGCATTGAACCTCCGCACTCTGAGTTTAAACGACCCTGAATTTTAAGTTGTGTATTTTCAAATGCAAAATACCAGAATAAACCTGCTTTTAAAGAACAGCTAATAACTTCAGCACATTTAGTTCATGTCAAGTGAACTGCTTACACGCAGTTTTAAAATTGTGATTAATTGTTTAGCCTCTGACTTCTACACCCGCATGACTGGTTTAGACATCAGGACTTAATTGATATTAAACTTAAAGCAAGCAAGAAAAGCCTTGTCTCTACAGTGGCTTAATTTTATATGGGGTATTAAGTAAAATGGCTATATGTAAGGAAGGGCATTTCTGCTATTCATCACAGAAGAGTAATGGAGTAAAACACTGTCTTTTGTGCTTAAAGCACAAATTTTTTTTTTAATCGATAATGTCACAGAAAAGATACTTTTTCTATTTACGTATCTAACCATTAAGAATGTTGCTAAGTGACAAACATCTTAAATAACTGTAAATCCATTTTTAAACTTTAATTTTCTCAAAAGTGCCATGATATTAACAGTTATTTTTCATTGTTAAGCATATAGCAACTGTTATAAATATTCAGAAGGGACATTGGGTGTAAACAGTCCAGTGCAGTAGGCTTTGTCTTTTGGAGAAAGTGTCCGCATCAGAAGCATGATGTATTTATGTGGAATAATCTCCTTTTTGTACACGAGTTGGATTCTTATGGGTGCTTTGCTAGTTAATATTGTCACTACTGTTTTCCTGTTTCATATGGAATATGGTCTTGAATGTTGTTGTGTAATCATTCCCTTTATTTGTGCACACTTTTTACTTTAAATAAAACATTTATATTAGGCCTCTGTGTGTTAACCTCAAAAACAAACACTGCAAAATGCTGGGCTTTACTTGAGATTGTCATCTGACCCTTAAATATCCAGGTCCCACGGGACTAGTGTTCTAATCCTATAATTTCTTCTAGGAGACAGCACTGGGATAGACCATAGCAGCCTCAGAAATAGCTCCTTCAGCCCGTGTTCCCCAAGTGTGTCTTGAAACGCAGGTCCCTCTCCAGCGTGGTTCACCTGACGCTCATCATGCCCTATGGAGAAGCAGCATCCTTGTAGGTTCTGTCTTTCGTTCCAACACCAGGGATGAAACAAAAGTAAGTAGTGAGGCTTCAGTCAGCTGTGCAGGAACAGAGAGCTTCAAGCAAAATATAAAATGCAATTCTAGCTAGCTTGACCAAGGACCTCTTCCAGGTGGAACTTCTAAGATGTCATCTCAGCTGCCCAAGCTGGGGATTTGGAATTTAGAGCAATGTTCTCAATTGCTGCGCTTACTTCTGCATGATTTATTTCTTTGTTTCTTCAACTCCTCCTCTGCATTTTCTTAGACTTCTGACACAGAGGGCAAGGGCACTTACTTCATACCCTGCTACAGATGCAGTATTTTAATATACCTGTATTTCAGTATCTGTGTACCTGTATTTTAGAGGAGATTTCCTATTGCAGTCTGGCTTGTTATTAAAAGTACGTATTGGCAGTCCTAGGCAAATGCTACAGATGGCTGCATATCTTAAATGCTTAACCTCCCCCCACACATACTACTTGTTTCTGTTCAGTTTGGTGGCCAACTGCTCTCGGCTCAGTCTGAGCAATTGTTTCTGTTAAGACACTCTATAAAAGAAATTATTAGCTTGTATAATCTATATATACTTGATACCTTAACTGCTAATCATGCATCTTCACTTCATGATGGACAGCATAAGCAGTTTAAGCAAGAAAGCTATCTGAAATTGCCTCTAGATTAATGATGTTTTCCCGGGGAGAGGGAGTTGGGGATTAGAACCCCATTCAGGAGCAGGGAATTTAACCATATCTTGCATTTTTTTGAGAAGAGCTCAGTTAGGGTGTTGAGGCTGTTTTGTTTTGTTTTTTTTTTTTAAGACTTTCGTGGTTTTGTTGGTTTTTTGGTTTTCTTTTTTGTTTGTTTGGGTTTTTTTCCTGCTTATGATGAAGGGACCTGAACTGCATGCTTGAAATGTGTGATCTTACCATTATGTATTTAATCACCAACGATTAAAGGCAGAGAAGCATCTGCCTCCTGGATCTGTTTGGCTTTTGCAGGAGGTGGACTTTTCCAGGTGTAAACAGAACCAGAAATTGGTTGCATCTGCATTTGGCTTCTAAGCTTGAACGAAGCATCTGGGCTTATACCACTCTTATGTTGGGTGGTGAAGCGTCTAGCTGAAGAGCTGAATTTTCCTCATGATTTCAGATGTAGCAATTTAAGTCATAGTTCAAGTTCTTGATTAGCTGCAGTGTTTTGTACAGAAGTGTTTCCAAAGTAACTTGTCCTGTAAGATGTGGTGCATGCTAAAGCTTATCAACTTCTTGTGTTTTACCCAATTACAGATCTTACAGTGCCTCTAATGCAGTATCTTGGCTGTGTTACTTAATCTGTCATAACAGGTTTCATGAGAGTGGTCTTCAGTATTGCAACTTATCATTAAAAAGTACCCCTAAAATGATTTTTTTCTTTAAAAAGTGCAAGCTAGTCTCTTCAGAGAAGAAAAAGCATAATTTTCGTTTTCTTTTTAGTGCTAAATTGTGCTCTTTAGAGACTGTGTGTATGGAAAGACTTCTTAAAAAAAAAAAAAATACTTCTTTCTCTTTCTGTAGAAAACCCCCTTGTTCATAACTATGCAACTTGGATCTTATTCACAAAACTGTGACAAAGTTCTTTAAACACTTACCAAGTTGTTTGACAAACAACTTGGTATCTGTGCTAACCAGCTCCGCTGAAAGTTCATTTTATTTTGTTTTAATATGATATTTGGCACTTTCCTTTAACTACTGCATATAAAGTGTTTATTTTTATTTGCACTTAGAAATGCAGATCAGTTTGTCTCACTTGCCCCTCTTCCTAGTGTGTGAGTGGAAGAGAGATCAACCCCAGAGACTCTCAAAGGTGGCCTGCGAGGAATTCAAAGGGGCACGTGTGTGGGGAGGATGGGACTTAAGTCTCTTTTTTTTTTTTTTTAACACCCTTTTTTTGCTTCATGATATTTTGGAGGTCTGTATTTTTTGTGTGCCCTGCTTGCTATTATTTTAGAAATACATGAAATAAAAATTACACGCTTTCTAGGGAGCTGCTTCATTTCCCATATATTATTATATATCCCTCATTTTGTATTTTAACTGAAAATGAAACTTTCATGGTCACTGTTTAATTGTAAAGTAAAAATTTATTTTTTAAACAATACATTTTTTCTTCAGAGGTGACTGAAAGACAGAAATTCTGCACAGGCTGCCTCAGTGTTAAACCGAAGGTGTTGAAACCAAGCGGTGAAGGTGCTATTTGTGAACTGCATTTTAAGGCAACCTTAAATGTTAATTTTGTGAGCTTTCAAAGAGTTTCAGCACTTCTTGAAAATTCAGAGCTGTTAATAATAAAAGATTCTTCCCATGGTCTGTTAGTGCAGTTTACTACATCTTGCAAAGGTCTGTAACTCAGGTTTTAGTTGCACAGTGGCTTTGGAACTGCTTCTCACAGTCTACAGCAGAAGCTGTAGGCAGAGTTAACATCTTTTTTTAGACAATCATCTACCTACAAACTTTGTCTTACATTGCCTGATTATTGCAGCTCTATAGCAACACTATCATTACAGCACAATAGTTACCAGAATTTGCAACCTGAAATGGAAATGTGCAGCAGAACTTGAACAACCCAAATTAAATTCCTAAGCTTCCATGACATCAGTAGGTCTAATAAAAGATGTCATATCTGCCTACATCCGTTGCTCTCCTTACATCCGTAGCTCAGTCCAGCTCTGCTGTTGTAAGTCTTGCTTTTTCTTCAGTAAATTTAAAATGGAAATATGACATAGTGCCTTTCACTGATTGGTATTTGAAGAGAATTTTCCTTATCTGGTCCTGAACTCCTAAAGGGTGGAGAAGACAGGAATGTCCAGAATGTCTGGACAATTTTATCACGGTTCCATGTCTTTCAGGGTCAGCTCCAAAAGCTGGTATAGTCAGAAATCTTGTTTTATTCTGCTATGTTATTGTGACTTTAAGCAAACCTTGTCTCTGCTTAATAAATAGAGTGTTAGTATTCTTCAAAAACGTGTTTACTTTTTCCATAAAGCTATTTGTTGTCATACCCTCAAACATTTTATTGCAGAAGAATAAACAATGAAACAGAATTTAAACAGACAATTGAGAGCAAACAGGAATGCGCTTTTGCATGTTCTCCATCGCTTTCCTCAGTCTCCCTGCCCTGCACAAAAGCAGTTCACATTTTTGTGTGAGGCTAGCAATTGTACTCCAGCAACTGCTTTGCCTGTTGTCGTTTGCTTAACTGTAAATGGAGGAAAAATACCAATATTTATAAAATCCTTCTGCAGAATCATTGTGCAAAGCAATCCTCTTCTCCATCTAAGGCTGGAAATGCAGCAGAAGCATTTGATGTAGCAGCCAGAGTGAGACAATGCTTGCGCAGCCCTATGTCATTGTGTTGCTGCAGGCTAAAGAATGGCATTTATGAAAAGCACCAGGGTACTGCTACACATTGCTGTGCAATGCTGGGGTTCATTTAAACGTGTTTGTAACACTTCCTTGCTTTGGAAAATACAGACAACAAGCCTAGATATAAAACTGCATATTGAGGTGGAATGACCAGTGTTTATTAACCACTGTGTGCTGCAAAATAAGATCAAATGCTGCTGGATGCAAAGATGACCCAAGAGTAGGTTTATGGTCCAACATCCATGCAATTTCCTTAAATACACAAATCCTATTTGTGGTGAGTCTCAAGTGGCTGGGAAGTAGAGAGGTATCAGTCCTGATCATCCTTCAGTTCCTGAAACTGAAATAATGCAGAGCGCCTGATGTTTTTATATGTTTCAGCTGGGATTCTGCTGCTGTGGAGGAGCTACGCAGAAGTCTGGCAAAAGGAGCTAGAAAGTAGCAGGGTAAGTGTAAGAAAGGAAAAATGCCCTCCCCTTAATGGTAGTGATTATTACGATAAATGCTCCCTGAGGAAAGACTGAGCCAATCTTTAGTGATACACAATAAAAACAGAAACAAAATAAGGATGGAAAAGGACAAATGTAGAGTATTAAAGGCGGAAGGAGAATTTAATTTCTCCAATACTTGCGTTCTTCCCCAATATTAAATCTTGATTCCAGTTTTTGGGAAGCTTTTATCTCTGGTCTGGCCTACATGGAATGGGAGGAATTTATGCCTTCCCTTCCTCCTCTGTTTTCTCTAGCCTGTGAAAAGAGAAGTTACATTTTCCCATAGGCATTCTATGAAATGTCTATTTCAAGCAGCTGTAAAAAAGAGCATGCTTAATTTCAAGTAATTTCAAGGTTTATATCCCTCGACAAAATTAAGGCTTCTTTTTGGCACCCCTTAATTTGTAGGAAAGCCACCAAGTGCTGCAATATGGCAACAGTAAAACAATGATCTTTGTTGTTATGATACCTTCCACTGAATATAAAAATTGAGGTTGTGCTCTATTTCAGTTTTATGATTCCTTCATCTGTACCTGAATTGCTTGATAATAGAAAGGTCAAGTGGTTTTCTTTAGGTTTTAAAAAATAAATACAACCATTATTGTCTTTGTCATCACAGAGTTATCATTAAAAGCTCAGGCACTGCTATTTATACAGTTATTCGAAACTCTATTCTAGTACTTAAACTGTCAGCAATTTATTATTTTTGCGATATAAAGCACTGCAAGTCCCAAAGATTGCACTAGCTGCTGCGCAAACATAGAGTAGGATAGCTCCCACCTACAGATGCGACCGTCTACGGTTAGCAACAAGGGCAAAACCTGCACACAAAATTAACATCAATAATCCCAGATCACTCCTTGCCCGGCCATCATCAGAAGGAAATGTTGTAGATATTGCAAGTGATGTGGTGTTTTAAAGGCGAGTTAAGAGGTGACTCGCAAAGCAGCTCTGCAGTGATTCCTGAGGGCCCCTCCATCAGTAAACCCTGCCAGGCCGGGGGAAATCTGAGCGTATCAAAGGTGCAAAGTGAAGGATTAAAGTTGTATCAAGCCCCTCCGTTGATCAGCAGCGAGGTTTTGTTTGCTCTGTGGTAATCCTTCTGGCGTGGCATTAGGAAAGGGACCCGTGGGCAGTGCTGGCCGGTGCGAAGCGGTGCCTGGTGTTGTACAACTGCCCCATTTTATACTCACGTTGCATCAAAATATGTAACTGTACAGGATGAAAGGCAATGACAAATTGGATTGTGCCTTAATCTCAGCTGAAGCGCTGTCTTCACAAACAAGACGTAAACCAAAAAGCTTAGGCTTCTTGCAAACAGAAGAAACTTGTCATACGTAAAGTAGTTGTACAAACACGAAGCGGTACCTGCAGAGCATCTTCCCCTTCCAGCAACAAGCCTGA
>NW_009612720.1:32337-62049 GCF_000690535.1 Cariama cristata | reverse complement strand
CCCGGCGGCGCCCAGCAGGAGAAACGGTTTATGCAGTAGGTTTCCACCCCGACAGCTCAGGGCGAAATATTGAGGGGAAATAGGGGGTAGAGAAAAACTATGTTGGGTTAAATCCGGGCTGCAGGCACCCTACCCACCCACCTGCCCCTATGTATTTCCCCTCGCGGCTCTGCAGACCCGGGCGGGGCCGTACCCACCTGGGGCGGGACTGACAGTTGAGGGCCTAGCCTGCCACTCAGAGTTTACTCCCGTGCCCCGTGATGAGACGCAGAAAATTTTTCAAGCGTCTACCTTGCTTTAAGTATGGTGAAAAGAATATTTCTGCTAACGGGAGTCAAGCAGAGTCGCAACTACAAGTGGTGTTGGTTCTCCTAACGAGAGGTAGACCAGGTGGAGGCCGGCGTTTGCAAGCCTCCAGCCAGGTGCTCCGAGGGTGGAGCTTGATTTCTCACAGGTGTGGAAATGAGCAGCAGCTGTGGTGTCAGTATTTGAGGGCACTAAAGCAGTGAGCTGGGCACTTCATGGTTTGAGGGATAGGTGTTGTTGAGGAAGGGAGTTTCTTAAAGTATTTGTTTGAAAATAATAAATATAGTGAATGAATACAGTAAGAAAAATAAATATGATGTTTACTTTTCAATTGTCTGTCTCTTTGGTGTTCAAAGGTCAGTCACAGAGAAGCTATGGTCTGCAAAAGATTCTTGTGAGGAACCGAGCTGAACTGGTTGTACAGTATATGTGTAAGTCCATCCTAACTGCTGAAATACTGAGTCAGAGCCATATAAAGGGCTGCAAACAAAATTGTGAGACTCACCATTATAAAAAAGAAAAAGTTCTTTTTTAATCTAAAATTGTTATTTCCTGAATCTGTTTAGCTGATATTTTTTTGAAACACATAGAGAGTTAGAAGGATGTTAAGAGATTTAAGTGTATTTTTAATGCACATGGTTCTCCTATTTTAATATAATAAGTATGGTATCTAAAGTAAGCAGTGTTTTTATTTTAGTATTACTGAGTTCACCTTTGTGCTAAGACTATTTTCCCTGAGCTATCTGCTTTGAGATAAATAGTAGTATTCTAAAATGTGCTGATGCAATTATAGTCGGCATCTGTGGGCTACGTCTTAAAGGTAAGTGAATGCAATGAAAAGAAAAAAAACATGTGAAGTTTGTAACATTTTGAAACACATCTGTCCCAAACTTGGTTTTATTTGCTTTATCAGTTCTGTAGTTCAGAATTCGTAAGATTTTTAATGCAATCAAATATAAACCTTTACAGATGAGACTTCTTAAACCACTTCATCTTAGGAATGATTTTATGCAGGCGAGTTATAAACCCTAAAAATAGAACTTTAATAGAAAGGGTGGTGTTCAGTTAGATTGTATCAGGCCAAGTGAAGAATACTGAAATACGGTATCTTAGGTGAAAACTTACAAAGGTACTTCTCTTCTGGGCTTGTTTCTGGGGATTTTAGTAGTAATCATATTGAAAGCAAAATGAGATGATACAAATCAACTTACTTTAAAAAAAACATAATATTATTTTTCTCACAGAAGATGAACACTGGCCCTTTAAAGAAAATGGTGATAACTGGAACCTCAGCTAAAGTTTTTTAGTCAAAAGATACTTATCAAGAAAGTGAAATAGTTGTATGAGACCAAGTAACATAATGGATAAAGTAGATATTGCTTGTGCTTTTTGGCACTTCATGCGAATTGTGAATTCTGCCTGTGAACCTAAATAAATGATTTTGACAGCCTCTCCTTAATCATTGATATATGGAGGTTTCTATAAGAAAAACTGTCACATACATTTTAGTACAATTTGACACAAAAGGAAGGTCACTCCAAAGACCTTAATTGCATCTTATGCTCAGAGCGGGTCATGAAACTCTGTGATTTCTATTTTGTCTTTCAACACCAATTTTGTTACCTTGGTAAAATAAATCATTCCATAAAACTAGGACACACATTAATACCATTCAATTTAAATATATTTACAGATACACATTAAAAATACTGGTTATGAAAGCTATATGTATCATATATGCTACTTATACTTCCAGATATTAAGAACTATCCAAAAAATCAAGTAGTTCTGTTTCATTCCCAGTCTGTACAATGTGAAGCATTGTGTTTAAAAATACATAGCTTTTCATCTGTTGTAAATGGCAAAAGTTTTAATATAAGGTGGATGTTGTGGCATCCAAAATTATCTGTTTTTTTTTTTTTAAAGCACTGGTCCTTCCTAAAAATAAAACCTACTATACCTTGTATATTTCTGCAAAGTTTTCATTTAACAATTCATTTTGGAAAGAATGATTGAACTGCTACAGAGCTAAAATAGGTAAATCGTTAAAATAGCATTTTTACAGCAGTGGCTTAACGCAAAGTATGTTTCTCTGCACTAGCTTAATAGTGGTGACATTGAACAGATTTCCCAAACCTACAGCAGTTTTGTGTATATGATTTAACTTTGCTTAAAAATAGTTTAACTTGCACTAACCTGGAAACCAGGTGCATGCCAGTATAAAATGCACACATACAAATGTGTACCATTATAGCCAAATTGATTTACTACTATATCTCAAGCTAAACTGGTGTAACTTTTGACATAAGTAGTCAGGTGTGACAGACTTCAAATCACAGCTTAGGCAATAGAAGTCTTTTGCTGAAAATTGTACTATTCACATACCACTATTCTTTTGAAAATAATTATTTGCTTCTGAAAATAAATTGCATGATTTATAGATATCACAAGATTTTTAAAATACTATTATTCAAGGTTTGGGAACTCTTCATTGTAATTTAAGAATAATACCAAAAAGTACTTGTTTTAAGTATTACAGTGAACCAATTATTGGAATCATTACAATAACTTTTGCATGTTATTTCTGAAAGTGTTGATATGATGTTCAGGTTCACAGAACTTTGTTTATTCTCTCTTCTTTTCCTGTGAAATGCTCCCTCGCTGTGTCCCTTTCTTGATATCCCTGGTTTAGCCATCTCATTGTTTTGTTGAGCAAGAGAATCACTGGATGATGCTGTTATGGTGCTGTCAAATCCCATATGGTCCATAGCAGTGGTATCCAAAGTAATTAGATGAGGTTATAGATTTGATCCTTTAATTATTTTTGTGATGTTCCATGATTATTTTTTTTAACTTAAAAACTTTAATATTTTTATGTTAAGCAAAAATACATATACATATTAAGATGAAAATGTTGTGGCAAAGGCAACACCCCTACAGGAAGATAAAATTACGAAGATTAAGTATTTGTATATATTTCCCTGTTCTGTGACACTGATTCTTGGCAAGAACCTGCATTATGGGAAAAACAGAATGAACACAGACTTACCAACCTACCGGCTATGACATCAGCTGGGTTTGCGTATGAAAACAAACTATAAGAATTACCCTGGCTAAAAATACTTTCTATGAATAACTTTTGATGTTTACAGAATACCCTTGAATTGAAAGCCATAATGAATCATAGTCCAAGTTAAATGTATCACAAGTTGAAATAGCACACCTGACAACTGGTAAGGAAAGGGAGAGTATGCACAAAGAAAAGTAATTAAAACTAGTCAGACTCTTGAGCTCAATGGAGATCACTTCTTTCCGCTGGAGAAAAAGGAGATCTGTCCTGGACTGTTGGATCTCCAAAAGGGAGGCAAGGCCAGTTTGCAGATGAATAAGTACACAAAGTAGAAGGGTGTAGACAGTGAATGATATAGGCATGGGGAGAATCTCTTCTGAAGGAAATAAGACTTCTTTTTAAACGTAAACTTTCTGCATCAAAGCTACAGTCATCAGTTGCTAGTTGTATTCTTTGGGCATTGCTTTCACATGCTCTTACAGAAGATTTGCATTCTAATTCTAGTTCTTTTCCTAATTTTTGGTCTGACATGAAGACCACTTAATCTCATTTTATCTAAACATAATTGTATTGTTTGAAACAGAAGGGGTAAAATGAGGTTTTTAAAGTATTTTTCAGATTCTTTTGTTGAAGAGGATTTATTTTGGCTTGATGAGCTAGTGCTAGACTCAGAAATGCCATGTTGTGTTGCAGGCTTGGGTACTGGTCTACGTGAAGACATTGTGCGGCTAATTTCCCCTGTCAGTGTTTTATTTTCTGTGTCTGTAACTTAATAAAAATGAGATTTATTTCCATTATGAAAAGTCTTGAAATCCATTAATGAAAATTATTTCAAAAAGCTTTGAGAAAACATTTATAAATATAAGAAGTTAGGCCTGTTTCTTATGATCTAGGGTTGTGTATGTACCTGTACATTCTTATTTCTCGCTAGAATTAATGTTGGTTCACTAATTTATTAACCATTCAGACCACATAATAATTTCAATCTCTGTTGTGGTTATTGTCACCCAGTAATTAATTTCTCCAACTTTCTTCCCTTCAGCTTCTTTTAAGGATTTTCCTCTTTATCTGAATGCGCAGCAAAGTAACTTCAATAAACTAAAATATTTATCTGGCCTCAGTTAGCAATCAAGACATGTTTTTGAGATGAATAAGAGCAATTAGTAGTTAACAATGTTGTTAACAAATATCACATACTGAAATGTGAAATAACATTAGCTTAGATTACATTAGGGGATAGTTGTCAAGTACTGAGAATTTATTGTATTATGTATAATGTCATGAAATATTGATGAAAACAATGTCACGTTTCACGTCAATGGAGCTATTGTTTTGCAAAGATAAGCTATGGGTATGTTCACCATTGAATATATTCTGGAGACTTAAAAATGCTGTTGATTAAATCAGTGCTTTTATGAGAATAAATGCAATTTCACAAATTGCTGTTGGATAAAAGGGTGAGATAAGTATATACTTGTTACATTCTGGAATTAAAGCAAGGCACTGTTTGGTAATACAGAACTCAATCTCTTAAATGTCTTTCTTACTGGATTTACAGACTGTACTTTACTGGGGTTTTTTTTCCAGAAAATAATAATGCTGTAGTGGCTAGGTCCAACAGTAGGGTTGGACAATATTATTAATTTTAAATTATGAGTAATAAGTTCTTATTTGCTTATTTATTGTAATGGTAATGGTAAATGTAAGTGCTAAATATACCGTTTGGGACGCTAGAGGGAGCGAAGTAAAAACAGGGAGGAAAGTTGAATCCTGTGAACTGCTTAATTTTGCTCAGAATGTGAAAATGTGATTTGTTATTGTTGAATTGCAGCTTAACTACATTTCAAGCTTGTAAAGTAACCTTCTTTTTTTGACCTTCTAGTAAATATTTTTTAAAGGCTTTTCCCCTGCTCCAGTTACTCACTTCACATTTTTGCCTTGCAAGATTATCTGCATAAAATGGGTTTAGTCTTTGTTCTGTGTGTTTTTTCTGAGGAAAAGTGTGGAATACAAAATTATATTTTTAGGGGAGAAGATAAAGGAATTTTTGTAATAATTTTTCCCAGTTTTAAAATTCCTCATAATAAGTATCTTGACCACACCTTTCCAGTATTCTTGCTCTTGTAAGGCCGTATAATGTAGGCAACTATGGCAGCTTTTTTTGTTTCTTAGGAGTTCCTCACTTACTTCTGTGGGACATGAGAATCCAGGAGAAAGAAATTACCTATTCTGTCTTTCTACAGAAGGAGGATGGGAAATATTTGGGTTTCTGGTCGATATGTATTTAATGTGGCTTTAGGGTATAAAGTGATATCTTTAAAAGGGAAGGCTGAAAGTGCTAAGCATTACAGATATTTTAGAAATATCAATTTAAGCACTTCCTATATGTTCAGTAAACAGATATGGGAAATAAAGGTATCTCGTACTTTTTGATTTCCACTATGGTTCCATAGCTTTTCTTGAATACAAATATTTTAAAGTGAGCTGAAGAGAGGATCACAACTTTAAAAATATGGGTACAGAGCACATAAAGATTAAATGGAATCATTGAGTGTACCAGGAATGGGGAATTTTTGAAAGCATTAAGAAAAGGCACATTAGATTTGCAGCATATGTCACTAATTGTAGACACGTAAAATTACCAGGGCTGACTGGGTTAGAAAACATTCTGCTAAATCACAGAGTAGTCAAACTAAGGCTGTTGGTCTGTTTAGAAACATTTTTTTCCTTTAAGAGTGGAGCTGAAATAATTACTGAGCCTTACCTAATTTCTTGGTAGGAGCCTTATTCTGCCACCTTTTTTTTGCATGTAGAGCAATTCCAATGATGCCAAGAAAGCCAGCTAGGTCCGAGCACTCCACTAAGTCAAAAATTCAGAGGAATGATTGTATGCGTACAAACACACATGAAAAGATGAAGAATGACATCTGTTTGAGATTTATGTTTAGGAAGAGATGGAGACGAAGGTAACAAATCTAGTGCACAAGATGAATAAAATTGAATGTTCTGAAGAAAAAAATCAAAGTACATTTTCTGTCGTAATTTTTTTTAAAAAAAATTACTGCATATGTTTACTCTTCAGGTGTGTATTTAAATAAAGGGGAAAAAAAGGGCTGAAATATTTTTTTTGTCACCTCAAGTTTTTCATGTGTACTCTGAAATACAGTTCTGTATTTTAGTACTTTTTTTGGTAAAGTCAAATGTGCTGTGTTTTTAAGAGATAAATAATATCTAAAAACATCCGAAGTTTATTTGGAAATGAGAAATCATTGCTGTTTTCCAGAGCAAATCAGGCTCAAGCCACTAGGTGTCTCTAAAATAAAAAGTAGTCAAGAAGGTAGCTAAGACCACATAACATGTGGAACAGATGCAAGAGACTGGAAAACGTTTCCTTTCATAGGGAACAAACCTGTGCTTTTAACAAACAGTTACTGAGTACGAATGTTTGATTGGGCTTCTGATGAGCTAAGTTTCTTTAGAAAATTATTCCTCCTTAATTATAATAAGTTTAATTTTTGTGTGACAGCAAGCAATTTTACAGAAATCATACCAATGAGCAGAGCTATGAAAAACGAAATAAAAACTTTAGAAAATCTTAGTTAACTTAAAATAGATTCTAAAAAGAAAATACATTTTTCTTTGGGAGTTATGTTTCTTTGCATCGTTTAACATAGCTTTTTCTGGTCTGTCTTGCTATACAAAGGGGCCATGCTTTCTGGAGCATGTGACTTCAGTGGTTCAAATGACTCTATCATTGAAGAGACAGAGGTCACAGTGAGGCCAGAATAGTACTCAAACATAAGGACTATAATCAGAAGTATGCGATCGTCTTCCCAATTACTGTAGTGGTACAATGACTCGTTTGTACATATTCAGTTTCTATTTACGTAAAATAGTAAAAATATTTATCTTTCTTTTCATAGCATTCTTAATGAGAAGATGTCAAAGCACTATACAGATACGAATTCCAATGCTATTTTCATAAGACAAGTGATAGTTTTTTCAGTCTTTATGAAATTGGAGTCAAGGAAGGAGAAATGCGAAGTGACATGCAAAGTTTGTACATAAAAACCTTAAGGTTAATCTGGACTGAATAATCTATTTTTTCTAAAGCTTAGAACCAAATTGAAAAAGATACAGTTTTCTTGAATAACTGAATATCTACAGTTATTGAAAATTTATAGTTGAAATACCGCTTTTCTGTAATAGAATAAGAAAAAAACAGTGAGTCTAATTTTAGTCTAATAACCTACTAGCTCCTGTGACAATCACAAATATGATGGGTGGAATATACAATAACTTGCATACATTCATTTTTTTTGTGTTAAAACTTCAGGATTTTTTTATTGCTGTGACTTGACTTCTCACTACAGTTTTGGAGATTAATAACAAATAGATATTTCAATAAAATTTGTATCTATGTACTTGGTGGTTAATAACACATAACATTTTGAAGGAAGCCCCTTCCTTTGTTTCCTGTTGGAAAAAGGTAAATGGAGTGCAACGAATTCATTTATCAAGGTGATACTTGCGAAGCCCAGAACACATCACCTATTATCCCTAGCCATAGTTGTGCCTATCTTTTGGAGGCAAGGACAAAACTGATCTAATTTGTAGTTCCTATCTTCAATATTGCTTATAGTTTCTCAGGGTCAGAAATCAGCTGATTGATTTTCTGCTTATCCTGTCACTTTGATGATGTATCTCTTGATAGCATATTTTGTTACAGAGTTCATTATTTCTATCTTTTATCACTTATGAAGTCTACTGAAAATTATAGTATACACCTGGGGATGTAGAATCTATATTTCTGAAAGGTAGAAATGAACTGTCTGGAAAAACAGATTATTTTTTTTTCTTGCTTTCCTGGTTGAATTCCTTCTCATTGGTTTCAACTTTCTGTGTTATTATGATCACAATAATGATAATATAGCTGTTTATCTTTGAATTTGATCTGAAGGGTGTGTAATTTTTGCTCATAATAGACAAATCTTCTTCTGCCACTAACTCTCATTTTAAGCCGATGATTGACTTCAAGATGGAGGCAAAAACCCAGTTTATTTCCTAGTCTTCTGAGGTGGCTGGCATATTTCTTCATGTGCTAGCATAAGGAGATACTGATGAATGTTGATCCGCTGAAAATTTTGCTCACAATATTAATTTGCAAAGGACCAAATTCCCTTTCTTAAAGGGAGAATTTCAGAAGAAAGATAGTTAAAATGTTGGTGTTCCAAGGTCAAAAGTTCTTTAAAAATACACGAGTCAGCATAAAAGTATCCAAGAAAAGATGGCTTCATGATGTTCACAGATAGAAATGTGGGGGTTGTAAGGATACTGCTCCTACACTGTATTTGTAATATCAATTTAAATTTGGCTAACTTTTTCCCCCTAAGTTTCTTTTTAAATATTCTTTTCTATAACTAATATATCTCACTACAACGATAGGCTGTGTATTCGCTTTCCTGTGAAAGCTGAGAGGTTATCTTCCACATGTTTTTGCAGTCAGTATTCAAATGTGCTCTGTTCCTTGTTTTCCTTATGCAACATATTATATTAAAATATGTGAGTTCACGACCATAGTTGTTGCATTACAAGTATCCTGTAGAGGAGTAACTTCCTGAGAAGAACAATATGTAGTTTTAATGCCAAGTAAGTAAATTTCAATGCCAAGTAAAGATGGAAATCTCCTTGCTTTTGATGAATTAACTTAAAGATGCTGTTAGGCTTCAGTTTGCTAATATGTGCCATATAAATTCATGTAAAGAAAGAGAAGAAACAAAAAAAGGCAAAACCAGGTTCTCACTGAAAAAAAAAATGTAAGCTCAGCTCACAAATTAAAAGAATCATATCCTGCTTATATCAGTTGAGATTTGGGTTGAAAAATAATAACATACATTGTTTGGAAGCAGGTCACTCAACAGTGTCAGGTATCAGGGGACACATTGTACCCAATTACTTTCTTCTGTTGAATAGACTGAAAGTATATAGACAGTTTTGATATAGTTTAGATAAAAATGCAATGTAAACAATTACTTTTCTGATTTCAGTCTTTCTAAATTCTTGATTCTGCATATAGATCTGCAAAGTTGGGACCTTTTAATTGAAGTTGACTTATAGGACTGAAATGTAATATCAGGCATTGAATAAGAAATGATAAGGGAAAACGTTGGGGAAAGCATGACTAAGTAATAGGGTAATTACTTGAGGTACTGAAACTATCAGTTTGTGAAACATGCATGTTGTACTGCAGCTTCTACTCTTATGCCCTTTAGCCAAACACCATCTTGACAGCTTGTTCCAGCTCAGTGCTTTTCATTATTCTTTTCTTAAATATAATAAATGTTTTTTCCAAATGAAAGAGCATTTGCACATGCCCTCTTCTCAGTCCACAGTGACCTTCTGCCTATGTTCAAGTATTCTCTGCATATTTCTTACCATAAAGTCATACTATCTTTCTCAGTTGCATATGTAAGAGACAGTCATGACATCACAGTAAAGTAAATGAACCACAATGACTGCAGTTGCTGCTGGAACCCAAGGATTCAAGGAGAAAATCAGTATTCCACATGAAGGGCCCTAATATCTGAGAAGGTGAGTGGAAGAAAGGAAAGGGAGGCAAGTTTGCACAATTTCAGAAGGATACAGAGATGCAGCTGTGTAACTGACTTATGCTAAGGCTTACAGTGAACTCTATTTACTGAACCTTAAGTCAGCAGTGATTAGATTTTTCTTCCGAGTAAATATTTTTTTCATTTGACCCAAATGCACACTTGGGATCAGATTCTCAGCCAGTGTGTACCAGATTGGTTCTGTTAACTTCAGTGGAACGCCATTGCTTGCATAAGGTGGAAACATGGCTCTAAGACTATCAGACTGCTATGGGAGACTTGTTCAGAATAAACAGAATTCAGAAGAGAGATATGCAAATATATTAATCTAAAACACAAGACCAAAAAGTAATATGTTAGCAGCTTCACATTATGACTTAGTAGCATGATGTAAACCAACATGAGTACTAGACAGTTCGATGGGGGAGGGGGAGAGGGGGAGAAATCAAGACTACACATATTATGCAGAATAATTGAAGACTTTCATGAAATCCTGCACTGAATTTTCTTCAACATCATACCTAACAGATATTTGACCTTGTAGGTTATCACAGAATCACAAGGAAGGAACCTCTTGAGATTGTCTAGTCCAACATCCATGCTTAAAAACAGGGTCAGCAAGAGCAGGTTGCCCAGGATTGTGTCCTGTCAGGTTTTGAGTATCTTCAAGGACAAAGACTCCACATCAGGTATTTATAAACATTGAAAAACCCACTCCACCTCCCCAAGCTTTCTCTTATCCAGGCTAAACAGTCTCAGCTCTCACCTCTTTTTTTTGAGCTGTGGCCATCATCCAGACCCAGTTTCTTGGAACTGCAGACAGGCACTCCTGAACTTGGAAGATATATGCACTCCCCTCTGCTCCGAGGACACTCCCCTACTTGAATTTAAGACCTAATACCAAAGACTACAATTATAATATGACGGGGACTGAAAAATTAAAAAAGTAAAATATTACATGTCTGTAGAAATATATATATATATTATTAACCACAATTAAAAAACCAAAAAAATAATCCCCGGTATTAATCTGTAGTCATAAACACCACAGTTTTTATAATGATTTCAGTGTTTTGAGTATTGTTGTAATATATTAACTTTGCATGAGAATATTTACTATCCATTGAAGTATGTAATAGAATAAGAAATTCATGAGGTATATTAAAATTCAGCTTGTCTTTTTGTGAAATATTTATTCATGCTTTATTTTAGAAAATTAAGCCTACTTATGCTTATCTATATCTAATACAGTAAAATAAGAGTTCTGACTACGTGAATCTGTTAAAAAAAGGAAAAAAGTAAACCACCTGTATTCTTCTGGCAGATGCTTTGCAAGTATTAAAAACAAAGTTTAAGAACTTCCAAAGTATGTTCTTAATATAAAATAGTTGCACTGAGTTTGTTATTGCTGGTAAAGATGGCATTCAGAAGTATGTTTAGACTAGAGGCAGCTGCATGCAGCAGATAGAAGCTGAGGAAATGAGGGTGAGGAAATAGTTGTAGTATTTATCCTTTCCTTTTCCATCTCAGAGTGTGTATAGAGGGAGAAAGAATTTGTCATTGGTCTTTCTGTGCTCCATCAATTGGCTGGCTTTCCTCCATGTGAAACATGGGAGGAGCGTGCAGGAAAAGTGAAACACACTTGCAGTGAGGAAACAGGAGGAAAAGAGTAATTTAGTCTTCAAGCCAAACTAATCTTTTCCCATTTGTAAAAAAGCTTAATTTCAATTTATGTTCTTTAAGATATATTTCTACTGGAATGGAACTTCTCTCTGTAAAAGGTAGGTTTTTTTCTTAACATGCAGGCTCCTTAACCAATGTGACAAATATTTAGTAGGTGGCTATAAAAAGCAACTTCATAAACTGCAGATGTGCATTGCTCATCTAAGTTGACGGGAATATTTCTTGCAGTACTTCCTTCAAGGGAAATCAAGTAAGTGCAGCGTGTAAATTCTATGCTCTTGCAGTGCAGTTGAACTGCTGCAGTGCTTGGACTCTGCTTGCGGCTAAGCTACAGTTTGGCCTGTCCCCATTTGCGTTGAAAGTGAAAGCTTTCTTAGTGTGAGACATGATGGAATTATTCAGAGTGTCCGATAGACATTCTGCCTATGTGATGCAATTCCATAGAATACTTAAGGATGTTTAGGGATACATGAAAGCAAGAATAAGGGAAAGGAAGGTAGGTGGAGTTAGGCAAATAGGAAGGTAATTGGAAAACAATGGTAAGCTTTTGGGAACCTTTGTGGTGTAAAGTCGTGGAGTCAATGTTTTGGTTTATTGGCAATTACTAGGTCCTAAGTATAGTAGTGAAATATATCGTATACGTAAGTATATTCTTAAAGCAAGTTTAATTTTTGTAGAACTGCAGTGATGTTTCATTCAAATTAAACTGAGCTGTCTTATATGCAGTGATATGGCAGGAAAATTTAAAGAATACTTAATTATATTGTTTAAAAGTCTAAATTCCATGAACTTTAGTAGTCAGATGCTTCATACAGAATGGTGACCGGGTTAGATTTTCATAATTGTGATGACTATCTGAATCACAATCCTATTAGCTTCAGGGCATTTTTCTTTAATGGAAGTGATACCACTGCATGGAACTTCAGGCTGTTGAACAAAGTCGTGGTTTGAAATGTTCACTTTTTAATTGGTTAGGTGTTTACTGCAGTATATCTTTTCTAATAGGCAGAATAAATACAATGTAATAAAGGATTCTTTGTAAGATGATAGAAGCTGCTTTAGATTATATGAATTCTGTGAGCCATCTGTGACTATTATTGAGTAGAATGTTGAACTAGCATTATGAGGTGATGGATAGTATACTACCGTCCCTGGTCACCTCGTCTCCATTCTGCCCTTTGTGTTGTATGTATTTGCTAAGTTTCTGTAAACTGCAAAGACACTTCCTGTGTTTTCTTTCCCAAAGAATTCCAAGTAATCATATTGTCTTACCACAATAGTGCTTACATTTTTTTAAGACTACTTGTTTTCATTCTTGATTGAGGTTTTTTTTTATACAACAGAAATCCCTTAGATTTTTTTAATAAAATATATTGGCAAGCACTGTTAAGATATTATCTGAATATAATTTTTTTTTTATAGTGAAAAAGGGAAGGTTGGATAAAGCAGCTGGTAAGTCTGATTTCTCTTTTCATTTCTGCTTTACATTTTTATTTCTTGGGCATGCATATGTGTATCACACTAAAGAGTCATTTAAGCCTGGGACTACTGGCATGCATTTCATCAACAGTTCAGTACAGAAAATGAGGAAAGAATTAAAAAATATACATATGTTTTAAAGATCAAATTAACAAACAAGGTTATGGGCTCAGATAATCTGTAATTTTCAGTTATTAATTGTTATGGTCTCTCAAACTAGTGGTATTTAAAGGATATTTCCACTAAAAAGAATTTTTACGTTATTTGATGACCTAAATGAGTCATCAGTTAAGAGAAACTATTTTTTGTATGAAGAGAGTACAGGATTTTAGCTTCACCAGGGAGGGGAGGAGGTGGTGTCTGAATTTTCCCGGTGTGGGAATACAGATGAGAGATACTGATGGACAGTTATAGAGATCAAGTATAGGCCCTAGGCAATAAACATGAGCAAAAGCAAGCTGTCCAGGACTATGTAAAACTGCCTTCAGGACCAACATTTAGCCAGAGTGGAAAAGAAAATCCTAACTCAGCCAGAGATTTTTCATACATAGGTAAACTATAAATTTAAGGCCTTCAAGATTTTTGTAATTACTAGTTCTCAGGAGAAGCTGGTATACAACCTAATCAATGCAGCAAAAATTGCTAGTAGATATCTGGCTAATACATTTAATCAACATTTGCAAATCATTTAAAGTTATCTGGACCAAAGAAAGGTAACCTGAACTAGCACAGGTTAAGCTTTCTTAAGTTAAGTCATTCTTCACAGTAGGCTGTGAAGTATGTGTATGTAGTATAGACCCAAGAATAATCTTTATTTCATTGAAATCCTAATGCAGTCAGAAAAATGTTGTGTTTTGTTGATACTCAAAAGAGGGGATAATTTACAAAAGGTGATTATCAAAGAGAATTATTTGTTAAAAGTTAAGCGATTTTAATTTTCCTTTGAATGCTGTTGAAGACTTGTTAGTGCCATAAGCAATGACAAAGTTTGAATGGTATAGTCTCTGATAACTGGCTGTATTTTCTTGGGCAGAAAAATTATGTAGGTGGTGACTGAGAGCAGTATTGAGATACCTGCATGTTTCTCAAAACTCTAGGATTCTCCTGTGGTTAACTTACTACTTTGTGTAAGCTGCCATGAAGCTGCTGTGCTGCTTTGGGTTGAAAGCTGAAGATATTACAGGCTGGATCACTGGGCTGAGACCAGCTGCATGAGGTTCAACAAGGCTAAGTGCCAGGTCTTGCACTTCAGTCACAACAACCCCATGCAAGGCTATAGGCTTGGGGACAAGTATCTGGAAAGCTGCCCAGCGGAAAAAACCTGGGAGTGTTGGTCGACAGCAGGCTGAACATGAGCCAGCAGTGTGCCCAGGTGGCCAAGAAGGCCAACAGCATCCTAGCCTGTATCAGAAATAGTGTGGCCAGCAGGACTAGGGAAGGGATCATCCCTCTGTACTCAGTACTGGTGAGGCCGCACCTCAAATACTGTGTTCAGGTTTGGGTCCCTTACTACAAGAAGGACAATGAGCTGCTGGAGCGTGTCCAATGAAGAGTGACAAAGCTGGTGAAGGGCCTGGAGCACAAGTCTTACGAGGAGCAGCTGAGGGAGCTGGGGTTGTTTAGCCTGGAGAAAAGGAGGCTGAGGGGAGACCTGATCGCCCTCTACAACTACCTGAAAGGAGGTTGTAGCAAGGTGGGGGTTGGTCTCTTCTCCCTGGTAACTCTCGATAGGACAAGAGGAAACGGTCTCAAGTTGCGCCAGGGGAGGTTCAGGCTGGACATTAGGAAGAATGTCTTCGCTGTAAGAGTCGTTAAGCATTGAAACGGGCTCCCCAGGGAGGTGGTGGAGTCACCATCCCTGGAGGTGTTCAAAAAATGTTTAGATGTGGCACTTTGAGACGTGGTTTAGTGGGCATGGTGGCATTGGGTAGAAGGTTGGACTTGATGATCTTTGAGGTCTCTTCCAACCATAACGATTCTATGATTGTATATGAGCAAGGGGATAATCTGCCCTTTTTCTTTTCACAAAAAGTTGCATTTTTTATAGCCAAAAGATTGGGAGCTGCAATAATGGCTTTGTGGAAACAAAGCTGCTTATCATTAAGCAAAATTTACTGTTCCTTTCCACTGCCAGGGTATTGTGATAATATTGTCTTGACACTGTTATTCTTCAAGGAGGTTACATATTTGTGGCTATTTAGAAGGTAGAGTTTCTACATTTTCTTACTTGACATAACTCATGAAATCTGAAGAAGGTGAATTAGTGGTAAAGTGCTGAAGGGTAACATTTAGATCCAGAGAAGAGCTGAAGAGATCAAGTAACTACTGGAGAAATGGCTATTTTAAAAGGCAGATGACAAGGTTTCAGGCAACAATGATAATACAAGCAGTCTGAAATTTCTTTAGTTTTTGGGCTAGAAAAGGAACTGGGGAAAGATAGAAGGTGATTAGGTTTGATCACCTGGCATGATACATAGGAACATGAGACTTTCAAAAGGGGAAGAAATTATAGAGTTAATAGATAATAGAAGAAGATAATAGAACAATGAAACAGACTACTACTAAAACGTGGCTTTAAATGTCTCTATCTTGTCAGTTATGACTTCATTTAAAGGAGATAAGTTTTAATTTGGGGGGAGGTTGGTGGTCATATTTTTTATTTAAACATAGATTTACATGTGGGTGCTCAAAATGGCTGGAGTTAAACATTGTAGCTTGCTATTTTTCAGCCAAGTGATTTAATTGAGAGTTCTTTTGAAAATTTATCAAACCTTGAATTGCAAGCCTCCAAACTATGAGCAAATTTTGCAACTACAAAACATTTTGCAAATTTTGTGTTCTGCTTGTCTCAGTTACACAGTATGAGCAATAGGATGGTATGTGAATCACACACTGTTGACACTATTTCTCACAAATAAGTCACCAGACTTCTAAATCTATATTGACTTTTCCAAGTTTTTTCAGTGTAAGAACAAAGACACATTTGAGAAGACTGGTGCACTGAATTACAGAAAATAGATAACATTGATCACTGTTGATTTTGTTTATTGAAAAAAATAGTTCCCATTACATAACATCCTTTAGTCCTTTTGTCAAACATCGTCATCGATCCTAATCAATAAGATCTATGTATAAGATCTACAGAGCTAACTCTTCACACTTTAACTGCAGTGTAATTTGATACAACCTATTCAATAGCCTGTTGTAGACAGTGACAGCTTCCTTCCAGCTCAGACTGGTTGATTGGCCTGTGGTATATACAGATAGCTCAAAAATTACTTCTGTCCTTGGCTACATCTCATATGTATATTTTGGCAGTAGTTCTCTTATAAAAAAGAGAAGTCTTTTTTTTTTAAACCATATGTCAATGTTGGTCCTTATGTGGGATGCTGGAGGCTAACGAAGGATGTGTTACATGCATGCAAGCTGAGAAGATTTTCTGAACAGCCACATTCATCAAGATTATACAATATGCCCTTTGCTGCCTTAGATTCCTATGTGAGACCGTAAAGGGGAGAGCTTTCCCTTAGTTAATTTGGCTTTTTCTGTCAGTGGTATTTTCAAGCACTTTGAAGTTTTTTTTTAAATTTTAATTTTTTTTTTGTTGATTAGGTCCAATTTTATGGATACTCATACTGTGCATTTACAAAGACATTTACAAAACTGTTTGAGTTCATTTGTGACTGCATCTGAAACCCATCTTGCTGCTGCATCTATAGACAGAACTAGATTCACACACAAAGACAAAACTGAATTACATGTTACAAGTCTGTGGCCTTGCCTTAGTTGGACATAAAAGCCTGTTAGCCAGTCACCAATATTACTATAGCAATTGAAAGGCAAAGAAAATCCTAATTTGCAGAAAGGGAGTGCATATTGATTTGACGCAAGATATGTCAGGGAGGTCAGTAGATAATCTGAGAATCTATGATTGGAAGCTGATCCTTAAAATACTTGCTCACGTTTAGGGTTGTGTTCTCTCTCACCTATGAGGGGCAGAGATTTTCCGTTCATAATCCCATTAGAATTAATAAGAATTTCCTTGTTCAAATCTATACATTTGAACCACACCTCTGAATATTTTGTACGCAGTAAGAGTTAAACCCCTACTACCATGGGGTTAAATGTTTCCAGATTCTATGAAGAAATAAAGTGGGTTTTAATATCCTGGTTAATTCTTTTTCAGATACGTTCAAAACCTATGTTGTTTTAAAAGTCCAAAACTTAAAAAGCACTACAATAGACAGAAGGGGAAGTGAACCTTGCTGGGAACAGGACTTCATGTTGTAAGTAACAGGGAATTCTTATCAGTCAGTGTTGTTGTGTCTTTGCTGTATTTAGATAGTTTAGAGCAATTAATAACATCTGAGACAACATGCAGACCGCAAAAGCAAGGAAAAAGTATCCAGCTCAGAGAAAAGGTGCCCGGCTAGTTCTAGGGACCAGAACAAAAGTTAATTTTGGAAGCAACATTGCAGATCAAGGCCAGCAGTTGACAAGGGGACAAAAACCATTTTTCTCCAGTATCCTTAATTTCATGTAATGTTTTAGGAATACAGGGATGAGAAGGAGGAGAACTCAAACTGTTCATCATGCAACTTGATTTTTGTTGTACCCAATTTCCTTTCTGTATGACTCACATTTTATACATTCATTTATCTACTTAACAGTTTAGATAGTTTATTATTGACCCATATTGTTTCTCGCTTCTGTCTGCAGATCTTTGTCCGCTTCACCTAACTCTCCATTGTGTTATTCAATCTTTGCTCTAATCTTTTCTGTAGAGCCTTATATACACCTCACTGGTCAGCAGGGTCCAAACACTTATATACTGGCTGACATTCTGAGGAAACCTGCTTTTAACTGCCAATTTCAAAGCACTTAAAACCCATAAATATGTAACCACATTAGATACTGAGATAGTACCTTAATCTCTACTATTTTTGGTCCCTCCTTTCTCCTTGCACAAATCTTTCTCTGTCACCACATCCTCTTTGTGGAAACAGATTTTATTCCTGAGGTCTAGAGTTGGTTAAAGTAAACATTTAATTGGATTTAGTTATTTTTATGGAAAATGTCCGTTTTATAATTTTGGGGTTTTTTCTAATCCATGTATTTTAATATTTTGTCAGAAGAATGAGTTGTTTTGAATAATTTTTCCATACTTTCTGGTTATCAAAACCTATTAATATCTTTTGACAGGCTCTATGTATGGTGAAACTGACATTTTGATTGAAATAATCCCCCTGATTTAATTTTATTCTATATTAAAAGCAGCATTTCTAAAATTTTCTGTTTTTTTTTTCTTCACAGGTATTTCACATCAATTAATTTTATTTTACAGTGCTTTTAGTCTCACTTAAGGGATTCATCTTCATCACAAATTTTTCCTAAAGTTATTAATTGAATTTGGAAATTTTTTTGGTGTTGTGCAACTGATTTCTTAGGCAACTGAGTCGACTACTATCTTGCTGAACTGAAGACTCTAAGTGACTGAAGGGCCTGTTACATTAAGCCAACATGCATACCTTCTTTACATGCCATTGTATGGCTAGATGTAATGACATATCAAAGAAACAATCAAAAAATCTGACTTCTGACCATATAAAACTAATCTTAATCTGCAGCTAATTCCTCCCCCACTCCCCAGTAATCAGGCTTCTCTAGCAGGCTTTTCAGAGCCACAGCCTAAATTATCCAAACAGGAGACCGTATCTGTCTTTGAAAATGCTAAAGAAAATGAATATCAATAGCTAGCCTTTTAAAATACCATTCTTATACTACAGCTTTGACTTATAGAAAAAATACTGAAACATGACAATAGAGGAGTCATTGTTCTATGGTAATACTGTGTTAACATGATTTTTTTTGGCACTTTACTGATCCAGATGTAATAGTTCTATAAAACATTAGATATGGATTGGATGACAATGTAATAGTGTATCAGGAAGTAGATCAATTCAATTTCAGCATTTGCCCTATCTGTTACCTTTAGTGCAGGTGGCAATTAAAAAATATTTTAAAGTTGGTGTGTGTAACCTATCCTGTAAATTTTCCTGAGGAATGTATTAAAATATTTAATACATTTGCTTTGCTTTTATCATATTGTATGTAAATAGGAGTGTTTCATGACATCAATGAGAATGAGCAATTTATTAGGATTATTTTCTTAGTTTGCAGTGTAAATGTTACCAAGGAATACCAAACCACTTTTCTACCATATATATAATGAGGTTGCTGTAGCTCCATCTACTGCCTATTCAGTAGACTTTTTTTAAAGTATAAAGCAGAGGTTTTTTTTAAAGGAATTATAAATAGGCATTTACAAATACATTTATATAGGCTTTGTAAAGTCACATTGTAGTTAATTTCCTTAAGGGAGCGCTCTTATTCTCTGCCTGTAAAAAAACCCTGTTCCATTACATGCAGATATTACCAGCTTGCATTTTAAAAATTGCATATTGTTTAAGCTTTCAATATGCGGTTTCACTGTTCAGTTATCAGTGCAAGAGTTTTAAAGCTGGGCTCCAAAATTACCAGAGGATAAGAATTTACAATCTGTTTTCGATAACATATTTGTAAAAGGAGAAGCTGAACAAAAAAATTCACTATATCTATTCAACTGCATCAGTAGAAGCAAAAAAACTGACATTGAGGCAGCCAACGTAATGTTTTTTGAGAGCGATGTGATGAGTTCAGTACCTGTCTCAGGGGTGGTACCCTTTGCCCTTCTTGGATTTCACTTGTCCTTTTCCTTGTAACTTTAAGTACACAGTAATTCACTGTGGTACACCACACAAATCAGTTGAAGATTAGTTTTAGTACTTAAAATTAATTCAGTCACATGGAAATTACATACAATCAGTCATAGCAGAGATACCAATGCCTACTTTATTTTATTGTTCATATTTACAGAACTGGTCTGTAACTGCTTATAGTAATATATAAAAGAGTGCCAGACATTCCATGAGGAAATAACTTCTCTCTTAATTTTTAGTTTGTTATCATGCAGAGATACCAATGCCTACTTTATTTTATTGTTCATATTTACAGAACTGGTCTGTAACTGCTTATAGTAATACATAAAAGAGTGCCAGACATTCCATGAGGAAATAACTTCTCTTAATTTTTAGTTCGTTATCATGGGTGAGTCATATGGCCTGGCAAAATTTTATGTTAAATTCTTGCAAAATAAGGTTGTGGTATGGTATTTTTTTTGTCAAAACCAGCTAGTAATAAAATGCATGCATCCTATAAGTAGAACTAAAATAAAGCCTGGATCTGCAGCTGTTGAAGATGAGAGCTGTTTCCTCATTGTATTTTTGTTGTGTAGCTCAACTTCTCCATTCTAATGAAGAGATCAAGCTCCAAATGTCTTTTATGCCTGGTCTCCTTTGAAAACAAGAAACTGGTTCAGTTTCCTCTAGGAAATAGTCTGGCACTTCCCCATTCTAGATTTTTGTGAAGGAAGATGGAATTTTCCCCATATTATAAATCATTCTTAGCTGACAGTCCATGTTGATTGACAGTGTGGGCCATCATAGTTGAGATTGCCAACCCTTACTGTTTCATTGAAAATGTTCCTATGAGTTTTATGTTCAAAACACTGATCATTTTTGTGGATCCCAGTTTTACCTAAAAGAACTCAGCTGACAAAAGGCTAGCTATATTATACTACTCCTGCACCTAACAAGTTAGCTACATTGGAACCTGAGAGTACAGGTTCTTCAGGGCTGTCCTGAGGAGACCAGTGTCCTGCAGAGGCAACTGAGGAATTCCATATGCAGAAGCTGTTTAGAAGAAGCTAAAGTGGAACTAAAGGCATTTCCTGGTCCTGGTTTCTTCTTGGGTTTTATCCAGTAGGAACAAGTCTTGTAGCAAAACAAAGCTACCGATGACTAGGACTTCTGTGCCACATTTCCAGCAGAATTGTCCTCATCAGTTCGTAAAAGCAATCCTGAACAATAAGATTTGAGACTCAACTTGTTCAGTCTAACCTTGGTATCATGCCTGTTATCTTGCATTTTATGAGTATACTGAGAACAAAACACCTCTATTATCTGCTGTAAGTCACTAACTCAAGGTATTATGGTAGATTACTGAGCAGTTGACTGTTTTCAGTTTAATGGTTTGTGTATTCATTGGTTTTGTGTATTCATTGTTTTTAGTGAAATCTGTGCTGATGGAAAGGGCTTCATTATAGAGCTGTGGAAGAAAGGCTTGATCTGGGATAGCATTTTAGGAGTTCTATGGATTCCCCTTGCAACTGTGGAACATTCAACAGATGTAAGTTGACTTTCTGTGGAAATATAAAACACTGAGTAAAATCCAATTAATTTCTTATTCTTAGCCTCCCCAAATACTGTAACGACATTTATGATCAATGTATATTTCTATCTTATTTGTTTCAGTCTGTAATATTGAGGCATAATGCACATGTGAGACTCAGAGCGACAACTGATATGCATTAGCCATATACCCTGGAGAAATGGCTCACATACTGAGTCAGGTATAATTCAGTAAGTGGGTTAGAGTTCATCTGCACTCATGAACTGTTGGGGAGGCAGGGACAGTTTGGTTTATGGGATTAAAGTGAGGGAATTTCAAATTGAGGTTCCTGGCCTGGCTCTTCATTGTGTGACCTTGGGTAAATCTCTATTAAAATGGGCAAAATACTGTTCTGTCTCTCAAGGGAATTGGCCATGGTCTCAAAGAGGAAAACAGAAATTTGCCCTGTGGTACTATAGAAGAAATTAATAGTACAATAAGTGCATAGAGAAGGATGAGTGGAGAAAATGGGTCAATCCCAAGAGTTATTGTGTATCCAGCATAGTCATAGTTAGCTACCAGAATGAGCATACTTGCTCTCAGTAGGCTAGAAAATAAAGAAAAAAGTTTTCTGGGAGTGTGGAAGTACTGAAGCAATCTGCAAGTGCTGCAAAATTGTCTGAAAGTGGAAAAAGAAAGAGGTACCTTATTCTAATACTCCACAAATCTTCCATTCATAAATATGCTTTCCTACACATAAACCATGGAGTCTATTTCTAAAAAAGTAACTCTGAATTAGAGAAGATTAATTTAATCTTTGCAGATAAAATTAAGTTTGCCACCTTTAAATTTAAAAAAAAATAGTGAAGGCAATTGATGATGAGGTAAAGGAAAGAGAATCGGAAGACTTCTTCCTGCAGCATCTCCCATCAGTCTCTATAGCCATTTCTTTATAGGAACTAAAAAATATTCATATATACGTTGAACTGACATTTCAATTATTCTACTCAGAGAATGGAAGCAGGAGAAGAAAGTAAAGTAATTCCTGCTTAAATTAGAAGCTGCTCTGTATCACAGCTGCCAAACACTATTTCAGGCCCTAAGGCAAGTTGTTTTGCTCTGCTACCCTAGCTGTTGTTGAGTTACAGCCTGCTGACATAGAGGTTGTGTCTTAACAGTAAATACTGAAATTTTAAACAAAGAAAGATGCAAGAGTAGAGATGGTTTCTTAATTTCTTCAGACCCTCTAAGCCTTCATTTGTAATTAGGCCACTGTGGAACTCCTAGTTATTTATCTTGCTCATCTTAACCCTGCAGCTCTGCTCTGGACTTTATAACTCAGAAATAACCAATAAGGAAGCATTACTTCAGAAGCTCTTTTTTGGCTTGGTTATTAGCATATATTGATTGCTTCAGTCTTGCTAGAATATACTTGTGTCACTGTTTAAGGCTGGGCCAGCTCTTAAAACAGGTGGCAGATGCTCTCTGTTAATCCCCTCCCTCCCCCTGGGAGGGGAAAGGATGGAGAAAAGGGAGAGAGACATGGATTGGAAATTAAAACTACTTTAATAATACAATAATAATGGAAAAAATAGTATAAGGTATTAATACTAGTAGTACTAATAGTGGAAATAAGGAAAAGTATACAAAACCGATACTGAGTGTCCCAATGACGATCAGGGATTGCAGGCCACAGCCCCCAGAGGCTTTGCTGCTCGCCCAGCCAGGGGGGGGCCCGGGTGTCCTCGGTGCTCACACAGCAGGGTGGGCACCCGGACGTCCTGGACTGGACTCCGCAGCCGACAGGAACTGGATTCAGGAACGCACGGATAGGGGTCGGAGGCAGGAGAGCGAGCAGGGTCCCACAGGGATGCTGGCCATGAGAAAAGAGCGTGAGACCCTCGTGATCCCTTAGCTTTATACTGAGGATGACGTGGATGGGATGGAATACCTCGTTGGTCAGTTTTTGGTCACCTGTCCCATCTGCACTGTTCCGCAGATGTGACCCTTTTACAACTTTTTACTTGCTTAGCAAAAGGGGGGCCAGCAGTGGCCTTGGTTCTCATGGGGATAAGTATAAACATGGGCCTTTCTGCATACCAATCCTACTGATACTTTAGTAGCATCTATAAACATTGAGCGTTATCAGGCCTGAAGCGCAGACAGTGTCTGAAAAACATGTAGCTGTACTGTCAGTAAGTGCAGTTACTTAGAAGGGATTTGATTGAAAGAAAAAAAAATCCTGAAAGGAGAAAAGAGCCCTGTTTTAGCCAAACCAGGGCAACTTGTTTGGCACCAGCTCAAAGAAGAACTGGAAAATCTCAATTAAAAGAGTAATTTTCAGTATTCATATTGTGTCTTAATTATCTGACCATTTTTATGTGTATTTGTCTATATTGTAGAGCAAATATTTTATTCTTTTGATTTCCGTGCTTGTGAGAAAACTTGATGAAGTCCTACTACTACTTACAGAAACAAAAGTTGGAAGAGTCTAGAATGGTTCCTAAGCCGATTGGTGTCATAAAGAAACTCCTGTTGACTTAGGGGAACCTTCATTCTCAAAAAAGTGGATAATACTATAAATCCTACCCAGGTAACTTTCAGAACATTTTTTCCTAGGAAGGTCCAGGTTCCTGGTGGACATTGCATTCTGAAGTAATAAAAAATGGGAGTCAGATTCAAGGCACAAAAACACCAACTTCACATGAGATCCTACTGGATGTCTACTTTGCATTACCATTTGGTGAGTTACGGATTGAGGTCTCGCTCCAGCTTTCCAACTGTTCTATTCCACATTAAGTTCCTGAAATACAGCAGCAAATAGTAATTTTTCTATAGTGAGTCTTAAATGCTTATTCATTACTGGAGCATTTGTATAGATTGATACTGGTAAGTAAGAGAATCACTGAGAGCCACTTCCCATGAGGAGCTGGGTGACCCATTTCACTCGTTAAGATTCATCCACATGTGGATTGTAGAGCTAAAGAAAGTACTACTTCCCTAAGGCTCAATTGACTAGAGCTTGTGTGTTGTAGCTCTGTATCACGTCAGCTTTGACCAGCTGTTTACACAATGTAAGTTTTAGTAAAATCTAGGGCTTCACAGCATTTTTTCTTATTAGCAGATGTTGTCTGCCTTTATGAATAGTGCATATGAAGATGGAAACTGCATATATGTGTATGAAAATAGTGTATATGAAGGTAGAAATGGAAACCGAACATCAAATAATGCATCACCTCACATTATTTCCAGATACAATACAAAGAGATTGACTTACCAAGATTATGAGCCCATCTATATGACATGGTCCAATATGCCAAATAAGTTCACGAAGATAAATTAGCTTAATGTTTTACTCTTTAAACAGTCTAATGAACTATGGCTAAAAAAACTAATCCTAAAAGGTATACAAGAATAAGAGTAAAAAATGTGAAGAAACATGAATTAGAAACATTATTTATCTTTTGAAAGGGAGGAACAGAAGTCATACCAAAAATAAGCTCTTCAGCTGCTTAATGTTTTCTTTGAAATGCATTGTCTGAAACTGAACTGGGCAATATAGCTAATGCTGATTAGAGCAGACTAGTTATTTCTGATATTTCTGGGTGTAGTTTGCATGACTAGGCTCCTGTTAATATATGTGGTAGAATGTATACCTTTTCACAGAGTAACTACAGAGCATTGTGGATTTGAGTCATAACAAGGCATACATACTTTTTTCCCCAAAAATTAGTCTTCATTTAGTACTTCTTAGTCAATAAAATATTTTAGAAGATAACCTAAGCCCTAGTCACATTCTGGGGTTAGTTTGTTTGGTATATTTTCCCCAGCAGCCACAAGAAATTTTCAGTTGTCCGAGTAAAAATTAGTATGAAAGAACTTTTTTCTTTCTATTCACATATGCCTCCATTTAGACTGTTATCACTTAGGAGGTAATTTTAGCTCCTTTTAGCATGATGGAAAATGTACATATGTCAGATGGACTGAGTCCTAAAGTATAAAAAGAGAATAGTAGTACAAAGAAGGAGCGGTTTATAAAAGAAGATGACAGAAAAGGACAACAGTAACAATGGAATGCCCATTATAAAAGGAGAAAAATTGGTACAAATTGTATTTATTCCATGTGCCATAAATTCTTCTTGAAACCTCCTTTGAATCAACAGAATGTTTTAAGTGTGTCCTTACATAGTTTTCTTATCTAGAAACCTGGTGCAAGTCGGTTATAGAAAGTCTGATTGTGTGTTTACAAGCTCTAAATTCAGGTTGTTACTGATTTCAGGCTGCTACTTGGAGGGAGCGTCGGTTTGTAGGTTGGTGCTTGTTCTGTTTCCGAATAAATGTGAGTGTTATAAAGACAGTCCCTGGCACTGTAGTCCTGGAGCACTGTGGAAATCCTGTAGAGGTCACTCTTACACTATAGTTTTCTGTGTAGAGGGAAGACTTCAGAAGCATTCTGTCTCTGGTATTCAGAAAGCCACCTTTATCTTTACCCTGTACCTGGAGTTTGACTAAGGCATTACACTTATTGCTTATTCTGTTGAATTACTCAGCCCAGCTGTGACCAGCTGAGAGTCTGTCCTTGACTAATGAAATCGGTACAGGCTCTTTGTTATGTCAAATTATGTTGGAAAAGTAGAAGACTGCAGTTATTTTTCACGTTTCCTGAAAGATGTCCATTTGTGAATGCTAGATACTTGGTAGAAATGTAAGATCCTTCCATGCTAAGCTCCATTAAAAGACTGCTAAGTAAAATGAGGATCTCATATATTTAAAATTTTGCAAGCAAATTCACAGTAATAAAATACAGACTGCAGATAAATACTACAGCTGAATTACAAACATTTTTAATGTTTCTGAAAGTCAAGTTCTTTAAAGGATAATCAGGTTTTGTTATGAAATACAATAATTTTGCTTCAAATACATTAGGTCATTCTTGTAAGAGAAGACAGAAGAAAATTTAAAGGACATCACTTATTTTTTTCTTCTTAAATCCAGCATTAGAAACATATATCATGCTCCTTAACATTCAATTATACCTTACATAGAGTATAAGATAAAGAAATTGAAGATAATTTTACTTAAGTTGAATGTATTGGGTAATAGCTATAATTTTGAAAGTCATTTGTGTGAATTGGGATCTAAGATCTCATTTTGACATGTTGACTACTGAAAGTCAACAGGACTTTAACCTCATGAGTAATTTTGGAAAATGCCATGCAGGTATTCACCTCTTCGGCTTGCTTGAAATTCAACTCATTTTCGCTTTCTGCCATATACATTAATTAGCAAATGAGGATATGAGGTAACAAGAACAAAGTAACAATGATGAGATTAATCTCTGTTTCTGCATTAGTCACCATACTAATTCACTGAGACACCAAGGGATTAGAAAATGAGAAAATGAATTGTTCTGATACAACTTTGATCAACCTGAAACAAGGTCATGAAAAATCATAGCAGAGTGACTGGGAAAACTCATGCATGAAAGTATAAAATTCTAAGTACAGAGCACCTTAGGGTAATAATTCACATATACTTACAACCTAAAAGTTCACGTTAGCATATGCAGTAGGAAAACCACAAGATCCTATTGTTTTCCAAAGTATTATCTTTATCTGCTCTTTGTTTGACAACAGTGTTGCTTTTATTTAGAGCAAAAGATATGACATAAATTTTACTTTTTTGGCAGCTAACCAGGTGTGAGTAAACAGTGTGGGAAGAAATAAGTCAAAACATAGTTCCTAATATGTAACCAAAACATCAAAAATAAAAGAAAATAGATAGGTACACAAATTCTTCTAATCAGTATGGAAGAAAACTTCCTCATACCCAGGACCAGATCATGAACCCTTTTCTCTCACTAAAGCTAATAGGATAATTTATAGAGTAAAATGTTCTGTAGGTAATCAGTTTGTACCTCAAATTGCAGGTGAGACTTGCCAGGTTTCTCCAAGGAGATAAGAACTTGAAAGAAGGTCAGTTCTAGGCCAATAGCACATGGAATTAAAGTAAAACCTGATTCCTTACTTAAAACACAAAAAAACCCAATGAAAACAAACAAAAAACCCCAAACAAAAAACCCAAACCAAGAAAACCCACATCTCGGAATGTTGTGCATGGACACATAAGAAATACATGACCAGTTAAGAAATGAAGTTGGACTAGAAAATTAAGAGATCTGTTTTTTTCCCAGTCCAGCAATAGCTCATTTTTCAATTGTAAAATGAACTGTTTTCCAAGTTTATGTAACAAAAAGTTAATTGGTTTAGGCCTCTTGAATTTTTCAGAGCAACAATCAGAAAGTGATCTTGGATCTCTGTTTCTGCTGTTCTTGTAAAAGTAATTTAATTATAATAATGTTTTGTAATTGACTTGATTAATTCCCTACTACTATGAATTTAATGAATTAATTTCATTAATGTGTACTTCCTCTTTTATAAGATCCTTCTGTGAAAAGGACTGAAAGATTTCTAGCAGCTTTTTCTTTCTCTACAGATACTCACAAAGATTTAGATTGCAGAGGGACATCCCACCAAGGTACAAGACATTCACATCAAGATACATATGATCTGTCATCCATGGAGAGTGGTCTCAGCATACAAGAAAGCAAACTAAGGTATTTTAATTTGTTATATCAGACATGTATCATAAAATTTATTGATTTTTTTTTTTAATTTGAGTGCCATTGTGATACATATACAATTATTTTAAGCAAGAATGTGACTGGAAGTTTTATAAACATATAAAATTACAAGGCATATGTTCCATTATTATGGTGGGACAGCACGATAAATCTTCATATTCTATTGAAAGAAAAACCATGAAGAATACTGTATCCCGCCAAACCAGTTTGCAAATGTGTGGCTTCTCAATGAATCATTGATGGTCAGAAAAAGGATTTTAGCCTATAAAAAAAAGTGGATATTAAAGGCAACCAGATACATCTTTGGCAAATTCCTACAAAACAAGAATATAATATATTAATAATGCAAAAGGGGTAAATAACATTCTAGAATCTTTTGAAGCAGATTGTTATGTATATACAGATGGCTTCAGAAGCGCAAACATGTTGGTTGATGGATCTTGATTTGGTCACTGCAGTTAAAGATAACAAAAAAGTTTCTACAAATACATTGGCAGCAAAAGGGGAGTCAAGGAGTGTCTCCATCATTTGCTGAATGCAGAGGGTAGTGTACTGTCAGGGGATGAGGACAAGGCAGAAGTACTCAATGCCTTCTTTGCCTCAGTTTCCAATATCAAGACCAGTTGTCCTCAGGATACCCAGCCCCCAGAGCTGGAAATTAAGGACAGGGAGCTGAGCAAAGGCCCCATAATCCAGGAGGAGATGGTTAGTGACTTGCTATGCCAATTAGATGCTTGCAAGTCTATGGGCCCTGATGGGATCCACCCCAGAGTAATGAGGGAATTGGCAAAAGAACTTGCCAAACCACTCTCAATCATCTACCAACAGTCCTGGTTAACCAAAGTTCCAGCTGACTGGAAACTGGCAAATGTAATGCCCGTCTACAAGAAGAGTCGGAAGGACGATCCAGGCCTGTGAACCTGACCTCAGTTCCGGGCAAGGTTATGGAAGAGATCATCCTGAGCACCATTACATGGCACATGCAGGACAATCAGGGGGTCAGGGCCAGCCAACATGAATTTATGAAAGGAAGGTCTTGCTTGACCAGTCTGATCTCCTTCTATGATAAAGTGACCCACTTAGTAGATGAGAGAGAGGCTGTGGATATAGTCTATCTAGACTTCAGTAAAGCATTTGACACGATCTCCTGCAGCATCCTCCTAGATAAACTGGCTGCTCATGGCTTAGATGGGTGGACTCTTTAATGGGTAATAAACTATCTGGATGGCTAGGCCCAGAGAGTTGTGGTCAATGGAGCTAAATCCAGTTGGTGGCCGGCTACTAGCAGTGTTCCTCAGGGCTCAGTTTTTGTGCTGGTGCTGTTTAACATCTTTATTTGATGATCTGGATGTGGGGATTGAGGGCACTGTCAGTAAACTTGCAGATGACACCAAGTTGGGTGGGAGTGCTGATCTGCTGGAGGGTAGGAAGGCTCTGCAGAGGGATCTGGACAGGCTGGATCAGCGGGCTGAGACCAAGGGTATGAGGTTCAACATGAACAAGGTCCTACACTTCAGCCACAACAACCCAATGCAGTGCTACAGGCTGGGGGAAGAGTGGTTAGAAAGTGGCCCAGCCAAAAAAGACCTGGGGGTGCTGGTTGACAGCTGGCTGAACATGAGCTAGCAGTGTGCCCCGGTGGCCAACACGGCCAA
>NW_009612720.1:3989-32294 GCF_000690535.1 Cariama cristata | reverse complement strand
TACTGTGTACAGTTTTGGGCCCCTCACTATAAGAAAGACCTTGAGGTGCTGGAGTGACTCCAGAGAAGGGCAACGAAGCTGGCGAAGGGTCTGGAGCACAAGTCTGATGGGGAGCAGCTGAGGCAGCTGGGGTTGTTTAGCCTGGAGAAGAGGAGGCTGAGGGGAGACCTGATCACTCTCTAAAACTACCTGAAAAGAGGTTGTAGCAAGGTGGGGGTTGGCCTCTTCTCGCAGACAACTAGTGACAGGATGAGAGGGCATAGTCTCAAGCTGTGCCAGAGGAGGTTCAGGTTAGACATTAGGAGGCCTTTCTTCACAGAAAGGGTTGCTGGGCATTGGAATGGGCTGCCCAGGGATGTGGTGGAGTCATCATCCCTGGAGATGTTTAAGAAAAGACTGGACATGGCCCTTAGTGCCATGGTCTAGTTGACATGGTGGTGTTAGAGCAAAGGTTGGACTTGATGATCCCAGAGGTCTCTTCCAACCTAATGACTTCTGTGATTCTGTCTTCATTTCAGGTGATGTGTTAAAGGATAATATTTTAAAGACAGTGCAGTATTTATCAACTTTTCTATATTCTTTAATGGCAGATACATGATAAAGCAAGTTTCTTTCAAATAAGAGGAACATCTCACCAGAACTGAAAGTCACTCGTTCCGTTCATCCTTGTCTCTAACCCTTCATACTCCTTCATCTCCAGCTTCCTGTTGTAACCATGGGGCTGCTCTCATCTCCTCTTTCCCATCTCTTCTGGAACTGCACTTTGTTGAAACAGGCTGTCTTGAACGCTGTGTTAAATTGAGAAACAACGTGCCCTGCTCTTGGGCTTGTTTAGTTGTCTGTGTGTTTAGTTAACTGAATAGGTTCAGGGCTGAATGGAGGACACAGAAAGAAGTAGTGCTTCTCCCACTGTCAGCTGATCACTGCTTTCCCTGTGTTGTCCACCTCCCTGGGTCCTCATAAGAGTTTTTCTCGCCATACAATGAATCAGACTGGGAACTGATCTGGATTAAAAACTGAAACATTTTGCCGGGTTAGCTCAGCTTTGTGGTCCATTTGACTTAGCAGATGCTCAAATATGTTGTGTCAGCATAAAGGAAGAGCAGAAATGAGCAGAGGTTGGTCTAGCTTGTTCCAGTTTAAAGTATTAGTGGATCAACAGCCAAAATAATGAGACATACATTGAAACATGGAACAGGTAAAGTTTTTGACAGAACTCCAAACAACAGAACTTCATCTTGCAGTGGGAGGCATTACAAAGTCTGATGTTACTGCTATTTGCATTACCTTTAACAATGACTTTCCAGGTTGTAGTTCACAAGCAGTGTGCTGCCTGCATGATACTTTAATTTTAATGTTCACAAGACATTAAATAAATTAGAACTGAGACCAATAGGAAGAACAAATAACATTTCTTAGAGTGCTCAGCAGGTCAGCAAAATCGACAGACAAGTGGTCTATAAGATTCCTCGTTACTGTCTTTCTGAAAAAACATTAAGTTCTATGTGGCTAGGCATTGAGAACACTTCGGTGGTATTAAAAATGCAAAGAAGTGAATTGTTCACTATCTGCAGCTGTGACTGTGGGTGTCTAGATTGTTTTACTTTTTAAACAATCATCTCTGGAAAATCCACACAGCTGAAACATGAGAGTCACCTCAGCAACTCATTGGGAGCCCTGCTTTTCCCTATCAGCCTTCAACTGTCTCACAAGGTGAAGCAGGAAGGCTCCTTCTTCCCTGCCTAGATCATCTGCCATGGATGTAACAAAACCTAGTTCACTCAAAGTTAAAATAAAGGCTATACAAAATGTGAAGAACTGCTTACAACCAAAAATAAGGTAAAGAATTCAAGGGCTCTGCCACAAACTGAAAACTGTATGCAAACCCATCAAAAGAAAAATTTTGGTAAGAGCAGCGAGATGTGAAAAAGTTTGTTGCTTAGCTGTATCTTCTGTAAATGCTGTACTGTATGTGACAGCGGTTTATATTAGGAGTACTAGTGACACTAAATTATAATACCCAGAGCAGCATGAATTTGAAAAGCACAAATGGAACAGTGATGGCTTTATATTCCTACATATTCTCAGAAATTAAGAATTCTGCTTGGTTTAAAAGTAACAAAAAAGAGTAGAAGCACACAAATTTATTGTACCCTGTTTCTTTGGACTACAATTGATCTTGGGGATTTGCATAATGAAATGATGCTTGATGCAGACTTGTAGTTGTGTTATTGTTTAGATAATATCTATTGATTTCCAGCTACTTTTTACAAATCTCCAAGTCTTATATACCTTTGCAGTATGTATTGCAGTTTAAGTATCACAAAGATTTTCTGTGTGCCTTGTTTGTGTTGAGACACTGAAATGCCTTCCTGGTTAAGATGTGTGACTGGGTATATAAGGAGGGAAGTGATGGGATAATGGAATTTAACTGTTACATTCAGTTCCTTGGACTCCTTGGTATGCTGCAAGTTCCATAAGTGATTTTGGTTTCTTAATGGATCCTACACTAGTGGATAGTTGCCTCTGCGGAGACAGGTTTCACTGTATCACCTTTTCCATATATCTTCTTAGGCCATGATTTTACACTGGAGTGTGTTGAAAAGCAGAATTGGCTTAATTTCTATTGCTTGACCCTGATCTCGGCTCACTGTCCTCTTGTGTACGATGGTACAAATCTTTGTCCTATTCCTATTTCAAAAAAAAGAAAAATTTTGTTACATTGATTATTCTAAAGGCAAATCTCTTACCTGAATCATTTTACAGATATGGCAGTGCAAACAGTTCTTCTAGTATGCTGTTCAATAGGTACAGATACAAGGGGCAGGTGATGGGAAGAAAAGGTTAGAACTGTTGCTAACAGCTTTGTATTGTGGAACTGCAGATTTTTAGGAGACAGAAGAGTGCTTGTCTCTCATCTAAGTGGAATAACTGAACTGTCACTCATATTTAGAAGCTAAACACATGAATTGTTTGTTGTTTCTCTAAAACACTGAAGCAATGAAATATTTAGCTATTGATTTTTTTGAGGTCAAGAACAAACAGTGTGGTACTAAAGATACTGGTATGTGAGAGATGATAGCCAGCAGACTATCATCTTCTGTTACGGCACTATCTGGTTGTTCAGTATTTCTCATCTCTGATAGCCTGTGAAAAACAATAGATTCATAAATGGTCATGGAGATGAACGTTTTGCCTAGTGGGGTTACAGTTAGCCGTGCTTCCTCTATATGGCAGGGGAGACTGACAGAGACTCCAGAGAGCAGTTCAGTGAAGCTGCTGCTCTTAATCACCAGTCTTGGTACCCAAACCTAAGGCTTTGGAGAGATGATCAGCTTAATCTGGTCCAAGACTGGGCCAAGAGAGCTGGACTGGAGCAACATCAACTATTGGTTAGGGTAAGATCAAAAGAATGTATGAAATAAATATCCTGTTTTGGAGAGGTGGGGGGTAGCGTAAAAGCTTCTATCCAACAGGTCTTAGGTGATACAGATTTTTTTTTATGAACTCCAACAATAGATGGTTAAAGGTAGTGTGTTTCACACCTAAATATATACTACTTCTTTTAAATCAAATTGGACCTCTTGACACTGTTGACCTGTAAGGCTTTGGGTGTCTGTCCTGTTCTGACCCTTGCACATAGAATCATAGAATCATTATGGTTGGAAGAGACCTCAAAGATCATCAATTCCAACCGTATACCCAACCCCACCATGTCTGCTAAACCCACTAAACCATGTCTTGAAGCGCCGCATCTGAACACTTTTTGAACACCTCCAGGGATGGTAACTCCGCCACCTCCCTGGGAGGCCCGTTCCAGTGCCTAACGACTCTTACAGTGAAGTTCTTCATAATGTCCAACCTGAACCTCCCCTAGTGCAACTTGAGACAGTTTCCTCTTGTCCTAGAGAACAATGTGTCTACATATGTGTCTACATAGGGTTCAGCTATTGGATAGTGACTTTCTGACAGCTTAAGAAAGGAAGGGAAGCAGGAGATGGTTTGGGTGTTGTAACTAATTGATTACATCTGGAGAGCAGGAGAGGCATTTGATTCCATTTTTGAAGTTAATGTATTTACCTAGGCAGGCTACCACACTTTCTAGAATGGAATTTTCCAGAAGGGGATTCATTTTTTTATCTATTTGCTTTGAACAAGCAACAATGCTGTGGGAAAAAAAGATAAGGGAAAGATAATTGCTGTCTTTCTGCTTCCCTGGGTGTTGAAGATGATGATGCATAAAGGGTGGAAGGGGCAAGGAATGAAGTGGCAACAATTGTATTACTTCTCTGCCATCATTTTCTGTCTAGTGGAGTTGAATGCTCAGGAGGGAGTCCAGTCAGCCTCTAAGAACATCACTCAGTGGTCTCTCAGCAGAGCAAGCTTTCTATGTGTTGGTATAATCACTTTTGCTTGGAAAGGCAAACTGAGGGGGGGGAAAGCTGTCTCTCTTTACTGTTAATTTTGGCTTTCGTATCAGCTGTCACAGAGTGTACTATTTTTCATTCATAGTGTCCTCTATCAGTAGTAACTCAGGAAAGGCACAGTCTGTGAGCAGCTGACACTCAAAAAGGTGTGCTGTTCTGGTGTGGGATAGAACAGGCTCTTGGGAAATGCAGCAAGAATATATGTAGTGTCAGGCACTTGGCTCACATTTAAGCCATGTCTAACAGCAGTCATACCAGAAACATAGCTTAAACACAAGAGACAAGATGATAAAAGCTGTTACATTATTAAGTTATATATTCTCTGACGGGATAACACGTTGTATATGCACTTAATTGACCTTTTCACGTACAGTAAAAAAGCAGAGTCCTGGTGCATGTAGCCTCAACACAAATTTACTAGGAAATAAATCATTCTACAAAAAGATCATCAAGCTCATGGGTGCAGTTAGCCAGTAGCCTGTATATGTACAAGGTGCTACAGCATCTTCTTGGTTGTTATGATCCTTGGCATGTTTACGTTTACTAGCAAGTTCTTGCGGGGTATTTACAGAGAAGTACAAGTGCTTCCTTAGGGTAAGAGCTGTCAGTAATAGTAGTATTCAAGAGCTATTTCTCTATATTTTTATAAGCACATGTCCAGTCATTAGCATATCATCTGGGCTGACATGTCTTTTTCAACAGAGATCTGAGCCTCTGAGCAGGTTAAGCTAAACTAAAAGAAAATAACTGAACTGGACTATGGAATTCTTACCTTTGCCTCTTTGTCCTAGATAATTTTATTTGAATTTAAATGAACTTTTGTATTACTAAACTGAAGGTCACCACTGAATTACAAGATGATATTTTTAAATGGAAAGACTTTTCATCTAGTAATAGGTGTTTTCAAAGATTATGAGCAGAAAGATGATGATCATTTTAAAGCTTAATTAAAGACAGAGATGTGTATTTATTCAACATAACTGCATTTGTACTATAAAAATTCATAAGAAAAATCTCAGGAGTTAGGGAAATAAATTAGACTGTTTTGAATGGCTGTATTAAACCCCAAGTTTATCTGTCCTTTAAATATTTAAGTATTAATATGTACAGAATTTCTTCATTAATCTATTCTTTACACTGATATTTATTTGTCAGTTCTGTGGTTATATACATGAATGGTGTTTATGACAGTTGATTCTAGATGTGGACACATAGCTAATTAAGTGTAACCGATTAACTTTTTCTATAAATCATAAATTAAATAAATCAGAATTTGAAGGATGAGGTAAATGATTAAGTGGCTTCTTATTAGAGCAATATATTTTCTTCTGGAGTCTTTAAAAAAAAAAAAAGAAGAGAGAAAGAGAAGGGGGAAATACTGCTTGGGAAAAACCTGAATTTTGCTCCAATTAATGTAATTAATGAATGAATTACTGTAATTTTCTTAAAAATTGGCAATCAAGTATTTTAGTATATCCTTCATCCCACTGTGTATAGTAAACATACGATAAATCAATTGGTTCATTCTGTATGCATTATTAGTATCCAGTGCTGAATGCTACTGCTTGCAAGAATAAGGATTTTATGGTTAATCTCTTTGGTACCATTCAGGTACAAATATGTTGCTGTGTATCCAGAATAGCCAAAAATTTACAGATTTTACACCAGAGTGACTAAAAACAAAGTGCCTTATAATTTAAAATTATATAAATGATGGAGAAGGACACAATGAATGAGTACTTCATATAATTATATGCTGCTTCTTCAGGAAAAATATGCATATGAGTACTTTGGATTATACTTTTCAGTAAAATCATGCTTTCTGTGTGAGTTTCTTGTGTGTCATCATACTTAATAAGTAACATAAACATCCATCGTATTAGCAGTATGGTATGACATAATTACCTTAAGCTACAATGATTTGAATTAGAACTGCAGATAAATGAATAAAGTACGTACAATAGTACATGAAATGTTAAAGTTGATAACAAGCTTTAAATGAAAACTATATGTTCTATTTACAGTCAAGCTACATTAGCATCAAAATTAATTAATCTATGCAATTCATATACTTGCAACTTGAAACACATGAATATTAAACTAGTACAATCAATGCTTGTATTCTCAATAAATTTATAGTGTTTCTTCTGGAAACATTTCACTTAACTGGAAAATTAAAATGGAAAATTTTGTTATGATTGAAACCAATCCCTTAATCAAGATCTCAGAATAACCAGAATAAAAAGTGTTTTGTAAAATTACTCTTTTGAACAACTGCTGTTTGAAACAGAAGGATTATGCTGAAAAAGTACACTAAAGAAAAAAATTACACATCAAAAAGGTAAGCTCTTATGTTCCATTTTCAAAGGAACTTAGTCACTCAGCTTTTGAAAATGTTATCCTCAAAATCTTGTATTAAAAATGCTTGCTATTTTTAAGAAAAACAGCAATCAAATACATTGACAATGTTAATGACAATAATTAGAAAATATTAATGCTGCAGTCCACAGTTACTCACCTTAAACAAAGGAAGTACTATGTAAGTGCCTGTCAATCAGGAACTAAACTGAATGGCATAAAAATGATTAGGGGCATTTCCAAAACACACAACATTAAACAAAAGATTGTTTAGAAAACAAACAAACAATCCCCAAAGAAACACAAAAGTACAGTAACAGAGATAAGGAGTTTTCTTTTAAAATGCATGTTGATATGTCCTGTGATGCTTGTATTCTCTGCAGAGCTATAAATCAATTATTGGACAAGGAGAAAAAAAGACTTGATTACATTAAAAATAAAATAAATCCATTCTTCAGGTTTGTTTATTTCTACCTACATAGGCCATATGAATAGATGTCATCCTAAATCCTCGTATTCACACAGGAGATGGAGGGATATGCTGCGTACAAAACCATGCTAGACTTATATAGATTTTATGGGTGAAGTTGGTTTTGGGTGTTTGGTTCTAAAGTACTTGGCTTTGACAGTGTTTTCTCCAATCTAATGTTTTGGGTGATAGTAACTGCTGAGTGTTAAAGTCCAGAAAATTGGACTTGCATGATCTGCAGCTGCTAGCAATGTTGATTTTAATGTATATAGTCATTAAACTGATATTAAAAATGTAATTAACCTATTTTTAAATACAGCGAAGCAAACTTTTACTAAGGACAAATTCATTTGAAGTGATCACTTTACAGCCATTTGTCTAGTAATCTGTTTAATTATTCATGGCCAGATAACAGAAAAATTGATAGGCAGGCATAAAATAATTTCTAAACTATGAAAACTTCTACCTTCACCTCTCAGCTACGGGTTGAGAACTTCTGAAACTAAAACCGTATTTCCACTACGTAGCTGTTTAAGCAGATAGAGTTTATGCATATATGTTTGTTTTCTGTTGTGATCATTCAATGACAGATTGTTCCTCAAAGTTGTATTACAGAATAGCTAAGCATAACCAATCTTCTGTAACATGTTATTGTTTCCTTTCATGTTTACTGCCAAAAAGAAATAAGGTCCAAAACAAAGAAAAGGACAGGCTAAAAAAAAAAAAATAAATGTAGGTCATGCATAAGCCTTTTGGCTATGACCATCCACCGTTTCCCAGCCTTTCAGAACTGGCCCATTACTTTTAAAATATAAAAAGCAGTTGACATTGTAATTAGTAGGTTTTTGCATTTAATTATTATTCTGAGGCTGTTCTCTAAAATGAAGCCACATGTTCCATGATTGCAGTCCCTGTGCCATTGTTTTATAGGGCTCCAGTTGTATCGCTATGCTTTATTTTCTCATTACTGATACTGTGCTTTTCCACACATTTGAAGAAGGGAGCTACTATTTCCCAGGGCGGCAGTTTAATTTGTTCTGGAAAGCTGTGAGGAATATCTCATAGTATGGTGTTTGATACAAGTGCATAGTCTTTCGAAGCGGTTAAGTTGCTCCAGTCAACACAGTACTGCACTTTCAGACATATTGTATGTACTGGGGTGTGCGGTGTTTTGTTTTTGTTTGTTTTGCCTTTTTTTTTTGCAGGCGGAGGGGGCGGGATTACATCCAAGGAATACTTTTCAGGCAGGGACTTGGGTAGAATTTAGTTTGGCTAGACATAGCTGTCCAGTGCCATTGAAATTTCCCTGTAATTCCTTCAGGATAGAACTACCAGATTGAAAAAAATATTAAATACATTGTCTCTTCTTCCTCCTCAAACCCTTTATTGATGAGGAAAAATAGTCTAGATAATTATAACTAATTGAGCTGTATCAAATCTATTGTCAAGATAATGACAGCCTGGATGCAGAAATTATAGCTGATGTATGTGAATCTTCACAGTACACAGAAAGAGAAAATTTCTCATAATATCTTCTAGTTTGCATATATATGTGCACAACATATAGGTCTTTAAGATGGAAACCAACATTATTTTCTCATTTCTATAGTATCCAGTGTGATAGAATCTCTATCTGGCATCTGCGTACTGCTTAATATGAGTAATGCTTTTACAATATGTGGTTATTTCCTACAGCACAAATTACTGGTTTCTAGTCTGTTTTAAATTCAAATAAAAAAATATTTATTTTAATGGGAAGGTAGATAAAGCAACCTGGAAAAAAAATGTATTTTAGTGGGAAGGTAGATAAAGCAACCTGACTTTTCCTTAGCTGTAGAAAAAGTATATAAAGGACAATTGGCAGAATTTTTTAACTAAATGGCCATGTGAAGACCTAGTGTTAGCAAAAGCTGTTGTACATCTCAGCTGAAACTCATCTACTTCAAACTTGTGTTCTTTCTCTAAGCTGGTATTGTATATTAGACACTCATTGGTGCATTTTCTGAAAGTACCATCTATATGAAAGTACCCTCAGAGTAGAAAAACATAAGAAGAAACATCTTATGTCCAGAATCGTTCAAGAGAATGTGAATCTTGATAAGTGGCTGCTGCAACTATTTCTTCTTTTATTTGCTGTTCTAAAAGAGCTGTTTTATTTTTTTCTCTAGATAAGTTTGACTCATGTAATACTTCGTGTTCCAAAGGTGTGGTAAAATGGCTGTTTACATCAAACACCCGCCAACTCGGTGACTTCCCTGAATATGAACTATTTTCATATACTAAAGAACATTCCTTTTAGTTCTTTGGCTGCTTGGGCAGCTGTTTTCTACTTCATATATAGAAAGCAGTGTGGGTAGGAAGGTATTCTACTTAAGGTGGTGTTTTGTTTAGTTTTATAGATCAGTCATTTAAAACTGCAAATAAATGATGCTATTATTTTATTAGAGCAAGGCAGATCTTTTCAATAAGAGAAAATAGCTGTAATGGTAGCTTACAGTCTTATGTAAAATTAAACCTTTTTGAATAGCACTGTAGTGCTTGAGAGTTCATTGTGTCATTCCCAAGGCTTAATTTTGATCTCTCACTCAAGCTAACATGCTCATTGATGGTCCTTCCTCTTCGGCTGCCCTTTCTGAGTTCAGTTCCACCCTCTTGCTTTTCTCAAATGTGTTTTTCCTTCAGATCTTCTGTGGTCTAGAACTAATGCTCTTGATTGGAGTAAAAGTAATTCTTTCAAAATCTACTTTAAAATTCTTCAGAAGCTTTTTTTTTTTAAAGAATGTCACAGTAGCTCTCCACAGCAGGAAAACTACAGACAAAGTTTGCAATTAAAGCTGGAGAATACTAAGTCTCATTAATATAGTGAATTTGAAGTTTAAGAGATTTTTATTAGTTTTGTTGTATGCCTCTCCTTTATAACTATGTCAACGTTACAATTGTTACAACTTTTATTCTTATATGTTAAAAAATTTTGACTGTAAAACATGGAAAAGAAGGTAAATTAGCAGTTAGTAGTATGTAGAGAAATCATTGTTCTTGAAAGAGATTGAGAAAAAGGACATTGAGAGAATTGAGAAAATGAATATTTAGGGAATTGATGATTCTGTCAGGAAAAAAAAGATAAATTATGTATAAAACCATTAAGAAGAGTAGTAGGGAACAAAACAGATTTACTTTGGCAAGGCAAATTGCAGTTTAGAACAAATGATGGTTAGCGGATATGACACGTTGATGTACATTTTCTTTCCTAGAACTATCCCAAATAGATTTTGGTAGGTTATTTTTGTTTGGTTTTAAAGTTAGATGCTTTAATTCACATCATGAAGTTTTCAGTAGGAGCTATTTAACAGTTTACTGTAAAACTATGTAGTGCGCAGCTATAAACCTGATCTTCATGGCACTTCTGAAAGCAAAAATCTTCATACTCAGCTGCGTTTTTACGAATACAGAATGCAGAATTAAGGCCTTAGGTAACAGAAGATGAGCCAGCACAGCCAGCTGCTCCCCAAGGGGTGGGCAGTCAGGCATGGTAACACAGCAGGCAGAGCAGGGGCCTCGCCAGCCAGTGCCCCAACCCACTACCCTGAGGCAAACCTGGGAATAGCAGCAAGGGTCAAACAATAGTGCAGATGACCAGATAAGTTTGTGGTGATGCAACAGGTCCAAGGTCAAACTGGGAAGTCAACTCTTACCGGTCATGATCAGGTCTAGTGATGGCAACAAGGGTAAGACATAGCATAATGATCACCAGGCAGATCCATAACAATGAAGCAGGGTCAGCTCAAGCTAGACGATCAGTCCAAGAGTCAGGGTCTAGATCAATGGGTACATAGGCAGAGCTTGAGCCCAGAGACTGTCACTCCTGTAACATAACCTCAGTCAGGGAATGGAGGCCGAAGGCTTGAACTTAAATGGAGCTGTGGGGCTCATGGATCCTCCGGGGAGGCCCCAGGTGAGGCTGGTCTGATGAAATCTGTTGGTACACTCAGGGCCCTGAAAGAGACACATGAAATATTGATTGAAAATTACTGTTGTGGATTTTTTAAAATTATTCAATTATTGATGATAAACAGAATTGATAAAATGGAATTTTTATTTTAATATTCTTGTCCAAATTATTTATTATTAAAAAAATAATATAGAGCTTTATATATCCACATTATGTCTCTGTAAAGACAGGCATTCTGTTGCAGAAGTAAGGAATTAATCTGAAAAATTGTTCAGCAGCTGTGCTTGAGTTGCTCTGAATAACTTGTAGAAATGAGTTTTTGTATTTTGGGTAATTGGATTAATACAGGACAACTTTTAAATATATACATTTTTCAAGTCATTCCTTGCTATTGAACATGACCTTGTATTCCAGTCTAGGAATAAGGTAATCATGGAGAAACTTCCAGTAGGAGAAGAGGTATAGTGTCTAGTTCTGGCACAAAAAATACAGCGAAGTTTAGTATCCTGCAGTATATATAAAATAACCTACAAAACCTAATTATAAAATAGGTTACATACTAAAATAAAATGTAAATATCTTTGTTGCATGATTGTGTCGGAGATTACTATTAATTTCTTCCAATATCTATCCCTATCAGTCTGTACTGTTTCTTTCCCCCCAGTAATCAGATAACTTTCTTTTCTTTAAATCTTTTCACAAGTGTCTGTTTTGCTTGTTATTGGAAATGTTCTGCTGATTATTTTGCATCTTATTATGACCTGATATTGAGCTTTAATTGACTTAGTTATTAACATTCATGGTTTTGTATTGTTATGGTGACAACCTTTCATAATAAATGACAAATCATTCTGACTTCCCCTGAGATTCTGTGTAATAACATTATTGATGATGAATTCTTTAGGTGTGAATGGAATAGGAAAGGTCTTTGGATTTATTTTTTTTTGTTCTAGGTTAATTAAGGTCTATGCCTTCTTAGGTGTTTCTGTTCTCATGTAATAGTATTAACGCTTTACTGTTATGCAGTTATTTCATCTTTCATTCCCAAAAGGTTTACATGCTATAAAGGTTAACACATTTTACTTATGTAAGTAAGGTCTAAGTAGTAATTTATTTAAGTAGGTAGCCTTGTCAGCTTCTGGGAACTAGTTTATCTAATTAATACTTACATTTGTATATAAAATATGCATATTCAATTTCTGTGCAAGGATTCCCTTGAAACTACTAGAAAAGCTGTTCCTTTATAGAAAAGCTAAAATAGTTGAGTCAGGTATTCGTTCTTGTGCAGGGAAATTCCCTTTGACTGTATGACTTCATCTCAAAAAAACCAAAATGCAGCTGTTTCAGGTAAAGACACAAGAACTCTACAGAAAGAGCTATACAGAGGAGAAAAGAGATCTCCCGTGGGAAGGAGGAACAAATGTTTATGAGAAGTTTCGTTAGGCTCCTAGTGCTGAGCCATATTCCATTTTTAAGCTGCTTCCCTGAAAGATCTCAACACATTCACATACAGGATAAACTTCATGGAAATTAATTTACTACATTTGCATAGCAATTCCTTGGTTACAAACTCATAGCTTGAATTTTGATTGGTTTATAATGAAAGCAGTAAGCTACTTTTTATAAATTCATATTACTCTCTTCTTTTTTTTCCGCCTCATTTCATTAATTGGTTACCCATTTGTAAGGTTTTTTCAAATGGATTTTCAAGTATTGATGTGGGTTATCAGTGCAGACTTTTCTAGCATATTGTCCATGGACTAGCAATCATTGATATATGACTAAACAAGTTCTCTGAACTGGTTGTCCTCCTGAACTCATAGAAACTATGAGTTACTATGCAGTAGACTCAAATGTAGTCCCAAACAGTAAAATCATGTCCCTTGGAAACACTTTCCTTTCTGTCTTGGATATCGAGATTCAAGGTTAGAAAAGCCATATAAACTTATGATGTGGAGAGATGGCAGGCAGCTTTTTTGCTTCATGGTGCAGCAATTGCTGAAGGTCAGGGGAAATACTGATCACATAAGTGCAGACACTATAGGTACAGATAAAGTTTGGATTAAAACCTACTCGTTTTTTGCAGTGCAAGAGTCTGTTTAAAGATGTCTTGAATATGAGCAGATTACATCTAATTTACAGCAGATAAGTAACGTGCTTTCATGTAAAATTTTCCAGTGTTTTAAGCTGAAGAAGTCTATGTAGAGTGCTAGAGCTTCTTCCTGTTCCTTGTTGCAAATCAAGCTGGATAGAAGGAGAAAATAAGAACAGCATTAGATCCCTAAAGCAAATCATGTTCTGTTTTTTGCTATGGCAGGTAAGGATTATGGGAAGACACTAGATAAGCTTTCAACGTTCTAGTGCAGGAAGAAGGCAAGGACATTTCATGTTCTTAAACTATTTGAGAGTTTCTGAAGAACAGATTCTTCCAAAAGTTGTTCTTCTTTTCCTTAGCTATTGCATAGTTATTATGTCCTACTATTATTATGTCCTTTCGTTAGCTAAAACAATAAGCCAAAAAAGCTTACTACTATGCAATGTGATGGAATTGTCAGTAGTTATGTATTTCTATGCTTCATTTAGTTTAGAGACAGATTGAATCCATGTAAGGATCTATTTGAGGTATGAGATAAGTTTATAATACTCAGATATGGTTTCATGCATAAGGCCAGGTTCAGGCAATAGTAACAGTACAGTTTCTTCTGAGAAACTTCTCTTACAAATAGAATTTCACAGTCTTTGACATTGAAGTAAGCTTGTTGGATGGTGTTGTCTTTCTAAGATTGATTTAGAAATGGAGGGAGAGATCTAGATGTGGAAGTATGATGTAACACTTTACAGGCCTATCCTACTTCTAAAGGTCACATTTATTTTGTTTATTGCATGCATATACAATCAAATAATTTTATAACACTAATTTTGAATTTTTAAAAACATTTGAAATATTAGGCATTGGTTATGAATACCGAGACTTGATAATGTGCAAGAAAGACTGAGTTCAGTTGAATAAAGAAAAATGTCTTTCCAGTATAATTTGAGAAAACCTACCCAGATTACTGTTTTTTGAGTTGGACATATTAGAAGAAAACAGTGGTATTAATGATATAGCGTTGAAATAGGTGAGAAACAGGTGACTAACAAATTGCTTCATAGTGGCAAACCCAGGCAAAATCTGGAGTAATTTGTAAAATTTCTGTTAAGCATCAGTTAGACATTGTTTTCTTTCTGGGAACAGTCAAAGATGACACTTTGACAGATTCGATTGATTAGAAGGTGGCACTTTACTGGACGGCAGAACTGTCTTTCATAGTCTCTTATTCACACCAACGTGTGTTTCTTTGTGTCACCTGTCTTGCATGATAGCCTTTGGTCTTGTCAATCAGTTTCTGTCCTAATTGAATGTTCTTTTGTTCTGATAAATATCTTGCGCTTGGGAAACAATGAATGTAGCTATTGCAGCACTGAAGAGATAATGTATTTGAGAGGATATCTCAGGTAGCAAGACTGCCTTGTATTATCCTTGTATCAGTCAGAAAATCTTGGAGGCTACTTTGTAAGATGTTGATTTAGTGTCTTGGCACACTTGAAAGAAATAGAATCTGTCTTCCAAGCTACCGTTCTATAGTGATGTAGCAAAAAATATGACCTATTACGTACTGGCACAATACTAAGATCAAAACTTAAAAGACCAAGCTGTGATTTTGACTGATCTGAATAACAGCTTTCAGTCCAGTTCACAACTTTGAGTGGTAAGAATTGGAATTTAAATATTTTAGGCATGGACTACTGTACATCTCTGTTTTCACAGACTTTAGCACCAGGCTTTCAGTTGCAGTGGTTCTTCAGAATAAGGTTTAATGTAATTGAATAAGTTCCTCCAGCATAATGAAAAAAGATGCCACCCAGACTTGCAAACCAAACCTTTTGAGAAAGGTGCACATTAATAGCTGAGAAAAATAGTTCATCAAATAACAAGAAAAGCCCACAATGTTGAATCTAAAATGCATCTACATCTTTTGCAGTCTAAACACTTGAAGTGACCTAAAAGAAGTAGGAATCTATGCACTTGATAAGTTTATTCCTAAACAATTTTGTGATTATCTCGGAAGTATAATAAAATGTCACATTCCTTTGGCTGTCACTGTAAATCCTGCCCAAGTATTTGTTCACAGTATGAATTCAATTTTCTATGTAAAACATCTGACCTTGTGTATGTTAGCTTCTGCACTGATGGAATTCTATTGAAGATTCGCAAAAGGAAGATCTTTCAGCATTTTGCTGTCGGAGTAGAAGAGAATTCCTCTATCATACTGTAGAGTTGTGCCCTGGAGAGTATTTAGTTTGTCCGAACATGTAAATAGTAGTATAAATGAAGCTATTTCACAGTAGATCTAACAGTAGGTCTCGAATGACAACTTGGTTTATGCCCCTTTTCTTATTTTTGCATTAGGAAAAAAAATATGCCTAAAGATGACAAAACAAACGTCATAATCCAGGATCCCTCAGTTCTAGAAGTTTTTTCAAAATTTATTCTTCCCTATTCCTCTACTGGTTCCAATTTAATTCTTCTAAATTGCCATTTTGCAATTTAAAAAAAAGTTTGATTTTTACCTCTCTGCTTTTTTTTGTCAGTGCAGTTTAATTTCTCAGATTATGATCATAAAGAGTATTGATTTGATTTCATTTTAGTTTGACCCTTTATTTTGGTTGCTGTCTTTTTCATGTATGGAAACTATTTTTAATCTTGAGCTCATGTGATTTGTCCAGCTCCGTTAATTAAAGCTGTATTAGAGTGAGATTTTTGTCTCCATGTCAATGACAAAACTTGTATTTCACCTAGAGATCAGTCAGTCCTTTGAAATGCTTAGAGCACTAAATTCATGTCTAATGTCACAGGCTGCCTCAAAATCTGTACAAGAGGTTTGAACGCTACTATGATGGGGTCTTACTCAAAAGAAGGCAGTGAAAGGTATGTATAATTAATTACAATTAAATAAATTATAAATGTTACTAATTAAATTAGAATAATGTTAGTAAAATTCAGGACAAGCACAACTTATGCTCTAAATTCATAGTGTATCAAATGAGTGACTTTGTCAAATACAGAAGTTTGAGTAGTTATTATCTCCCTTACCCAGTACCCATTCTCAGCTACACAGAATAGTTTACTGTCTCTCTATCTGTGATGAAACAAAGTTTGTTGGGTCATATTGTAAGTCAGAACACTAAAATAACCTAACTGGAAAATAATTGTTAAAGCAAGCTGTGACTTCCTGAATCAGCTTTAACAGATAGCAACAACCCATAAATATATATTCTGAAGGGTGAAAACACATGAGGGAGAGGAAAGTACTTCCCTTACAACAAATAGTTAATTATGCCCAGGAAGAGGAGGGGTAATCAGGCTGCAGTTATTTATGGGTTACCTTTAGCAGCTGTGCAGATAATGGACTTGGCTCAGAGGTATTTCCAAAAGCAAGCAAGATAGGCATCTTCCTTCAGGAAAATATGAAGATCAAGATCAATGTGAATTATGCCTATGAAAATCTTGGGAAAAAGTGGAGGAAATATTCAAACTTGAAAAAATATGGGTTCTGCTATGGTGATAAATGCATACCTTGAAACTTCATTCATTTTCTCTAGAGGTGAGTCAAAAGATGTAGATCTTATGTAAGACTTAAATTCTTAATGATTAGGTCAGTAGCCTGAAAAAGAGTGGGGGAAGAAAAACTCTAAGAACTTAACTAAAGTATATATGTAAGCTTATTTTAGCTTCTGTTCCTGTGTTATTAAACATTCGGATCTGAATGGTTAGATGATGGATGTTATTGCTGTACTATGTGTGTTAGGCAGGTACACAAGGTGAACTAAAGGAAATCAGAAAATTATATTTCATCACTGTAGATAACATTGCTCTCAAAATACAAGTTGATAAAATTTCATCCCAAAGAAACTAAGACCTCACAATTTTAGTTTTAAAACGAAGCGGGAAAAACCACAAAACTCAGAACTGTAAACTATTCAAAGTGAAAAACAGCAGTAATATAACTGATATAAACATGTGATTGAAGATGATAATATAGATACTGAAACTTATGGTTGTAGACAATAAGAAAGCAAATGCAAAAGAAAATTGTCAAATTTGAAACTAGAATATTACTGTAGAGATAAGTAACTGCTGACCTATAAGCAAGTTTTGTTCTCTGCTCTAATGTTTGGAAATTAAATGGGAACCTGTGTAGGGGTATAGATTTAATCTACAAAAAAGTATCTTGGAGCAAAGTCTGCCTTTTGTTGTCACTGAGATGCACAAAAATATCTATATGAGGTAGCTGGGTAATGATAAAATGTATGAATCTATGCGAGGCTTAAAGTAAGTCTTACTGTGGTATTGCTAACTGTGGAAAACCTAGCTCACTTAATACTCCTTTGCAGTTTTATGAAGTCATTCACTCCCTGTTAATGTGATTATAACCAAGATGGACATGCACTGCCTACAGTTCTTCCTGGTGTTTTACTAAACTGCTACTTACTGCACAGCTTTTTGATGTTATACAGATTCTTTTATCTGTACTGTATGATTGAGGCCTATGAAATAAGTTAAAATTGAATTGTAGCTTTATAGCACAATAATCCTTAATGGGATACCATTTTTATACTTCCACATCCCAGATATACTTTCCAATAAGAATAATGTTCCCTTCTAAGTGCATGAGTTGACTTGAAAGCTAGTAGTGCAAAGCACCTTGTTTTCAGCTGGAAACTATTTCAGTGCAGTCAGCTTCAGATAATCTCCTGGCAGGTGCTGTAACAAGGACAAGTTTATTGCAGTCCAGGTGTATGTAATATTACTAATGCCACTTTGGCCTGATGTGCAAGGCTGTGGTTGCAACTTCTGTGTGTACTGCTTCACTGCACCAACAGAGATATTCCCAAAGAACTTGGTGCTGCTGCAGTCTAAATGAGTTAGATGTGTAAATCTGCCCCCAAAAGTTTCAAGCATCTTAGGAACTTATTGTATACTTCCAATGCACATTAAATTGTGCATGTTTCGAAGTTACAGCATTAAAAGTGTCGTACTCGAAAGTACTCTTTTTGTTATTCTAAAGAACACAGAAGCTGTTCTTCATCTTTTATTAACCCCAGGGAGCAACTAAGCACCACACAGTTGCTTGCTGACTTCCCCACAGTGGAATGGGGGAGAGAATCAGAAGAGTAAAAGTGAGAACTCATGGGTTGAGACAAAGACGGTTTAATAGATAAAGCAAAAACCATGCACACAAGCAAAGCAAAACAAGGAATTCATTCACTGCTTCCCATCAGCAGGCAGGTGTTCAGCCATCTCCAGGACAGCAGGGCTTCATCATGCTTGATGGTTACTTGGGAAGACAAATGCCATCATGCTGAACGTCCCCCTCTTCCTCCTTCTTCCCTCAGCTTGATATACTGAGCATGACATCATATGGTATGGAATTTCACTTGGGTCAGTTGTGGTCAGCTATCCTGGCTGTGTCCCCTCCCAGCTTCTTGTGCAGCCTCTTTGCTGGTGGGGTGGGGTGGGGTTAGAAGCAGAAAAGGCCTTGACTCTGTGTAAGCACTGTTCAGCAATAAGAAAAACATCCCTGTGTTATCAACACTGTTTCCAGCATAAATCCAAAACATAGCCCCATACTAGCTACTGTGAAGAAAACTAACTCCATCCCAGCACACCTGTTCTCCTTCTGAACTATAAAAGAATGCAGAATAAAACTAGAAATTACCATCAGCATCTTTATCCCATATTGTTATAAGAATGACCACTATCAGAACTTCCTGAAAAGCATATTTAAAGGAGGGGGAAAAAAAAAAGCCCACAGTTTTGTGGTAGTACACTACCAAAGTACAATTCTGCTTGATCTAGCCACTAGAGATTGATTTAAGCACAAGATGTTAGTTTCAGCATGATTGTTGCTAGTGGGGAGTGGAAATTGCTGATTAAAACCCATCATAATGTGTCATAATAGAGTGTAATTATTTCAGTTTTTCTTCCATAGTTTATTTCCAGATATATTTAAAGCTGACAAAATTGACATTAATGATGAATAGTTAGAAATCAATGCAGATGTTCAGGACTGCCTGTTGCAAACAAATAAGCATTCAGAGAATGTCATTATTTGTCTGTATGTGGCTGTACCACAACTGCTATATAATTAACTGCTTTACAACAAAGTCTGTAGTGAGATTTAATTCTACAAGAAGTACTATGAAAATGCAAATCATCATTGAAATACTAGACCAATTTTAATGTATTTGGACAACAAATTGAGAGCGGTAACATCTATTAAAGAAAAATGTCAGTGTAACTTATATTTTCTATTAAAAATCCTTAGCTTTTGATAAACTAGACTGAACAGACCTTATTTTTACCTACCCTGTGCATTCCTTTGCACATAACCGTCTTCTATTGGTAAATTGACTGCAACAAGATTGGTTATTTTGATTCTTATTGCTAGGAGATATGGAGGCCTGCTAAGTTGGATGCACAGTGCATCAAAACTTTGACCGGGCTGCTTGTTCAACTTGTCGTATCTGAATATTGCTGGACTTCTCATTATGAGGCTTTTCTTCTAGTTTTCCCCTTCTCATTGTTCTTGTGAACTGCACTGGTTCAGAGACCACAGTTAGGCATTATGTTGTAGGAACAGTAAATCAGTATGATTTTCAGGCACCCTTAAGGCATTTGTCTTGTTTGTTTCCAAGCTTTTTGGTGGTTCTATTACGTGGAATTAATGCTTTTCTAATTATCAGCTAAGATTCCCTTATTTTCTGACTTAATGCATGTGTGATTTTCTCCTAATCTGCTGTTATTGCTTATGTTCTTAGTTTTGAAAAATTATATCTATGTATTTGCCTGGAACAAAATATGTTCCTCGTACATAGTTTGGTTAGCAGTACAGATCATTCCCAGCAGTATCTGGTAGTCTTTGCTACTCGGAATTTCTGTGAACTGCAGGTCATTTGGAGGCTTTATTCAGTATTGAGAAACTGCTTTCCGCCAGGTAACTAATTAGTTTTAATAGATCTGAATAGAAATTTAACAATCATTTGTTGTCTAAACTGGACCAATCACTGTGTCAGCTTTTTTGTGGACGAGTAAAAAGCTGCTCCTGCTGTGTCTATCTGCTGAGTTTTTATGTGGCATAAGAAGTGGATCCTAATAAGAAGTGTATTGAGCTGCCTTACTTGTCTGCGCTGCTCAGTAGTCTGATGACAGACCAATGACTTTCTCAGTGTTCTAAACCTGTTAAATGTTTTTTAAGTCTGCCTGTGTATGTTATGCCTCAAAACTTCAGAATACACTTGACCCTACTTGCTTTCAGTTAAGGCAGAGAAAGCCGGTTTTATCTGTTCTTTCTGAATCAACATTGACAACCAACTCTCATCTGACCTTGAGGTTAATTACCCTAATAATTCCTAAGGTTAATTATTACCTAGTATTTCCAGTCTAGTTAACAGCTGCAGAATGGGGTGGACTAATTACTAGTATCATTTATCTGATTTACCTTACAATTAAAAAAAGCGTATAGATGGAAAAAGGAAGGAAAAAGGCTGAACCTGCACACATGCAGCATCAGAGATGAGGGCAGGGGAAGACAAGCCTATTCATACTTAGTTTGCATCAAGTGCAGTCAACTATGCATATCAGAGTGAACATTTTTCTCCTCAAATAAAAGAGCACTATTCCAAAAGTCCAAGATAATTAAGTAGTAATGTGTGGACCTAGGGATATCACTAAAGTCTAATATAAATACACTGCAACTTTACTTAGTAAGCAGGCTGCTACTCTCCTCTGTAGATTGTACCTGTACAATTTTACTGTATGCTTTTGTTTTGCTACTTAACAGTTATTGTACAAGGCAGTATCTTTTGAAAGATTCTTGCAAGAGTGGTAGAGTCTCTATACTAACTGTTTTAACCTGTACTTAACAGCCTTGAAGTGAATTAGCATTTTTCAGCTTGAACCAACATTCTTCACAGGTGTGGTGAAATAGCTGAATAATGAAACCTCATTATAATTGGCCTGTGTAACTGTACAACTTTTGTGTGGGAGCAACCAATTGCATAATGGATTCTTATCTAAAAGATTTTTTTAGGGTTTTGTTAATGATGCTTATCTGACCAAATGTAAGTTTTTGTTGTGGTGGCTTTTTTTGTGGGGGGTGTTGTGGGTTTGTGGGTTTTTGGGTTTGGTTTGTTTTTTTTTCTTCCCTTGTAGAGCTTTATTCCAGGCATTGAGAGGTATAAATGGTTCCAGGGCAACTTCTCAGTAACTCCTTTAGTATAGTTTGCAAATACTTGTTGATGATGCTAGCTCTGTCTCACAAGGAAATGCCTTTACTGAGGAAATTCAAAGGTTTCTTTTTTTTTTTCCTCTCATGGTGGTTTGGGGTTGTTTTTCTTCTCTTGTCCTGCCATTTGATGTCAAAGACTCTGTAATCCTGACTTATGCACCACTATAATCAGGAAATATATTCCTTTACCAGTTGTCTTTCATACCCTGTTAATAATATAAGGGACAGGGTTCATGTCTTTTCAAGCCAGTATACTCTTAGAATTAATGGAACTCCCTACAATCCAAAGGGGGGATACTGTGAGCCAGTCTTCTCTGCTTGAACATATCTTAGTTGCTTCAGAACGCCTGGATAGGTGGGAATTGTTTTAGAACTGCAATTTAATATTTTGTTACAGCAGAGAAAATCAGCATATGGAGATACTGCCATGTGTTTTGCTGTAGTTACTGTGTAGTGTCTGCTTATTTTTCCCTGACTACTGAATCAACTATGCGTATGCTGTGTTCTAACTTTACAGTTAAATCACCATCAGGTCTGGGGACTCTTTACTGTAAACATTCTGTTTTATTTTGTCAAATAACAGCCCAAGTAGAGAGTGGTAGGGTAGTTGGAAACGAATGGGTAAAAATGGGAGAGAAATGTGTTTCTCTACCCTTACCTTCAATTGCAATGAAAATAAGACAAAATATTAATTATTAAAACGTCAACAATTTTTTTCAACTTGTTGTATTTGATTTTAACATTCAAATCCTAGGAAACAAAGCTATTTGAAATAGGAATATCAGGTTTTCTTAGATTGCTACTTCTATTTGCCTTTTGGAAAAAGTGGGCTGGACTTGAAAATAGATCTAAATAATGGAAAAATACATTAGATGATTGTCTTTAACCTGATCATCCCCTGCAACAAATATTGATCTAGCTTACGGTGTCATGTCGCTCTTCAGATATGAATAAAATAAATCTTCCATTTTGAGGGCTAAATAGATCATAATGAAGTGTTTTCCTCCATTATTTTCCATAGCTTATTTGAATTTAATATTGACAAAGCAAAGCCACTTGGGAATCCACTCACTGAAACAGTACTTACTGAACAACCTATCATATTGAGTAGGAGGAGGAGAGTGTGTGACTTTGGATCAAGTCTTTTCCTGATAAGTGTTAAGTTACCCTTATGCTAATTACCAGGATAAGTTTTCATAATTCTTTATATAAAGAATAACTTCCACAGAGCTAATATCTTCTAGTATATAGAGGATACTATATACAAAGGTGATACAGAGGAAATGGATGATGGTTCTAGCTGACTTTGATCCACTTTTCCAATGGACTTGTTGGGATTCTTAGGTTTTTTCCAAGTCTTTGCTGTTCTGAGTACTTTTTTCTTTTTTTTTTTTTTTTTTTTTCCTCCTGCCCCCGCACCCTTTCTCCAGCAGAAACAAAGATGAAGCTGATGGAAGTAATTTTGCAAAAGCAAGGTGGGCCAGGGCTATTCAGAAGGTAAGAGCTACTCTTAAAAGTACTGATGTGTTACTGTAATTTCAAGAATTTTCTCAGATGGAGGGAGAATCTAATATAAGATTCCTAGTTAATGTAAACTGCTATTCAGTTACAGCAGGATCTGAGGTTGTGACTGCTGAGTTTCTGATAGTAGAGACCTTCCATTGGTTCTTAAATCTGTTTCCTTCACCTCAGGATTTTTTTCTTCTGAAATAGAAAGAGGATGAGATTCTGAAACTCTCTTTAGATGCATGAGATCATCGTAGTTTGGCCATTTTATCTGTGTTGCATATTAATCCAGAAACCATAACTTCAGTCATCTATTTCTGAATAATTTTTGATATTGAGATATGTCGGTACTTAAATAATATTTAGTACAAATGGTTTTAAGAACATTATTTTTATATTTTTTCCTAGCAAAATCTTGTAAGCTCTACTGATAATACCACTGCCTAAACAGGCATTTTTTATTAGATGTGACAATTAAGGGAAATTATTATGGTCACTTGTTCTGTTTATGTGGTTAATAATGGTACCAAGTATTTTCTTTCTGACTGTTGTTCCTAAACTGTACAAACCATTGCCTTGCATGAATGGTTGGGAATTCAGACATCATTTTTTGCGCTGGTTGCTCAGTAGTACTCTCTGTCGTGTCAGTTATGTGCCACTTCTGATTAAAGGAAAGGAACTAATAATCCAACTCTTAAAATCCCATTTTTTGCCTTAAATTGTTCAGTGTTGGCTGCTGGTAATGTTTGGTGTGCGCAGGCGAGCACAACTCTGCAGTTTTAAGTCTCCTAGAATAAAGTTGTTCTCCACACCCTGGCAGCCTCAGTCAGTATCCTCAATCTCTCTGAAAGGGCTGTGTGTGTCAGGGAGGTTGTACACCTAGCAGGAGCTGAGTCTGATTGCTGTTAAGTTTGGCATCACTGTCTTAAGTAAATGTTTGTTCTTTCCCATGAAGAGGGAAAGCGACCAATGAATATCAGTGGTCAGAGCAGGAGGAAGTTGTGTCTAAGCTGAGGCCTAACCAGCCATCCAGAGAATGTAGATTAGTGAAGCACCCCTATAGCTCTTCATGAGGCAATGCCTGTATTTTTTTAAAAAAAAAAAGTAAAAAGTTTGTTTTGTGGGGGAAAAGGTGTTAAAAGCAACAGTGTTGTCATTGACTGAATGGGCTTTTTAGGTGTGGTGTTGGGTGGGCTTTTTGTGTTTTCTTGGGGTTTATGGAATGCTATATAACTGAACATTATATTAGGATTTTTCCATGGTAATGGAAGTGTTAATAAGGGGAAATGGACACCTTTTGCATTCTCAGTTGGGTAGCTTGTGTTCTTATCATGATGCCTGCACCAAGCATATGCCTAATGCTAAAGATTAGTGAAAACTTGGCTCTAAACCTATTCTTAATAAATAGTCTTTTTTAGTGAGAAATAGATGTGCATATAATCCAAAGTTACATGCTTGCATCTTATTCAATTTTGATTTTCCTGGGCCTATGCACACATTAAGTAATCTTGCACAAAACAAAATGAAATGTATGGTCTGATCACTTGTTACATCACATTTGTAGTTTGCTTAAACATAAAGAATTTATTTTCCTTCCTTTTAACCTACAAATTAATTTGAATAAGATTTTTCTCCTGATAAAGTTGCCTGAAATAAACATCTGTCTTTAGTCATTTATGCTTCAGTGGCTTAGGTTGTGGATTGCCTTGGTCTTTTGGCTTTGTCTTTTCTTTCTGGAGATAAACTGGTTTCCAGAAACAGTACACTGGTATCATCTCATCATTGATTTAGTACAACTGATGTGACATTAAGTGCCACTCTGCTCAGAAAATCTGAGAGGCACGAAGGATGAATCTCTGCCAATGCCTAATCGAAATAAGCTTTACACTTGGAAATATTCTTGTGGCTAAAAAAGGGCCATTGACAAAAAGAATATGCAGTACAAGAAGATCAAAAACCTAAACAATCCTGATGTATTTTACAGAAGATAGATTCACAGAGCCTTATAATGGAGGCAAGCAAACAGATAAAGCAAAATAAATAATTTTCCACAGAAAGTAATCTCTATATGTGGGTATCTATACTGTAAGATCCTGCTTCCACAAGAGAACTGTCCCCCCTATCGATAAGGAACTGGAAAAAGAAATAATGACCTTTAGTAACCGCGAGGAACGTTTTTAGGCATTGGAGCAGGCTGTAGGGTATCCATCACTGGAGGCCTTTAAGAACAGAGGAGTAACAATATCTTTTTTGTGGGTTTTGTTTCTTTTTTTTTAAAAAAAACTATTCTTGGAGGTTTAGGGAAGTAGGTTTAGCTTGGAGCAGAGATGAATGCGTGTGTGTGTAGTTTTCTCAGGTGGATGGTCTTTAAAATACACAACTACAAAATACCTGCCCATAAAGGAGCAGTGGAGTGCTATTACTTCAGATATTTCCTCACAGGTGAAACAAACATGAATACTTACTGCACTAAAAATACATATATATGTATATATATAGGTGGCTTAAGTTCCAGTAAGAGTATTTGGAATGTATGCTTTTAATGCTAACCAATGGAAATAAATTGAATTAGGCAGTTCTGATCAAATAGGAGATGACAACCAGTGGTTCACCAGAGGCATTGTAGCTAATGAATATTTACTCAAACAATGACCACATAAGAAAATTGCCAAACTGTTGTTTTGGAGGATGTGTCTTTTTATATGATAAATTGCCTCAGTGTCTGTTTGAAATAGCAATAGTTAGGCCTTCTTGCAATGATACAGGATATAGCAATGATAACATAAAAGAATTGGGGAAATCCTTCCCATATTTGAGAAAGAAGAAGAGTTAAGCATTTGAGGGAAAACTGCATATCAGGAATTAATAGCTTTTAAAAAGACAATGCAGGACTAGATAGGGTCCTTTAATTGCTGCTCTGCTTATTGATTAAAAACAAAAATCCAAACCAGAATTTTTTTACAATAATCCAATCCTAGTATCTGGTTTTGTTTCATGTTCACTGTACTGCTAGGAACAGTGACCAGGTGGAGTTTTCTTTGTTTGCCTTAGTTCTCTAACAAATTTGAAATGAGCACTATGAAGTACTGGTGATAATTATTAAAAGATGCAGGGTTTTTGTCTTTTAACTCAGTGTCAGCCTTGAGTACGATCAAATGGATTTTCCCTGTTCCTCCCTCCCACCCCAGTTGTGTATGTCACTTTGATTATAACTTTAACTACTAATCCTATTTGTAGGAGAGACTGTTTTGCTGCTGAAGTATAATCACTTGAATAAATGTCACCTCCCTGAGATGGATATGGTTTATTATAAAATACAGAGCATAGTAATTCATTCCTAAGGCTAACATTAAGCAGGGGACTACTCATGTGAGTTACCCCTTGTATCATTCCACAACTGTGTTAAGTGGTAATAGTGAGAATTGAAAACAAAAGATGGTGAAACAGTGGCACTGTATTGACTGATCTTATAACGTGGAGATCAACAGTGATAGTGACACAAATTTGTCAAGGTAAATCTTCCCTATATGCATTATTTCTTAGTTTGCAAAGTAAGCATAACACATCCCTATGTCACATTTTATGCCATTAAATAAAAAAATATTGTTGTGTGTTCCAATATTAAAAAAAGACAATATAGATTTAAATATTCACTGCGGATTGTTCTTATGCTGTTCTTTGTGATTCATAGTTAATTATATGATGGGTGCAGTGGTGATGCTCAGTATGAGTATGCTCACTAACAGAGAAGTTGTCAGTAGCTTAGTTCTGTCAGCACTATTGATTTACTGTCTTACTCCAAAACAAAACTTGATAACCTAATACTAAAGCAGGTATTATGCAGTGGCAGCAATGGGAATTTAGGACTAGGTAAGGAGAAATCATTCTTCGTTTAGGAGCTGGGGAGCCACAAGATTAATGCAAAGTTTCCCTTTAAAAGGTTTCAATAGGCCCAAAGAAATTGTGATTTTTTTTAAAATCAGTCTTTCAGTTGAACAATTTTTTAACCCTGCATTCCAAGTAATATTTTGTATGCAAGTGTGTCTTGAAGTGGGAATAAACAGGTATTTCCTTTTCATGAGTAGTTAATAAAAGATATTTTGTATCCTGATGCAATTCAAAAGTAATCAGTGTTCAAGTGACAATTAGTGTATTGATTGGGCTAAATGACTGTCAGCAAACAAGCTGCACTTCTTAAAGTCTCTTGTGAATTTTTCAAAGATGAAATATTTACACAAAAAGTAACTAACTGACAATTTGAAAAAAAAAAATGTTGAAGTGCAGATTTCAATTTGGTATCAGTGCGAGTTTGTCAACTTTAAGACATTTTGACAATGGTTTAGAATGTTATGAGGGAACTCAAAATACCTGAGGAGTTAAAGGACTTTCTGTAATGTCTTTTCTTTATGAATCACTCTTTTTTTTTGTTATTAATGATGTGAAAAAAAATATTGATTGGTTATATCAAGCGGTTCTACTTCTATGGTACACATGATCTTTACAGTCTTGTGTCTGAACTGTTTGAGTTTACATGAAGAAGGTAAAAAGGTCAATGTGGGGAGATTGGACTAACAGTTCTAAGATGACTTCATAGTTGCCCTTGAGGCTTTCAAAAACTTGCATTTGGAAAGTTTACTTTGGTAAAAGGTGGTTTGCTGATAAAGGCAGTAATTCAAGAATGTATCTTGCTTGTGTTGTGGCCACTGAACACACAAGGAGTACAATGCTTGCAAATAGCATGAATTATTTCCTCAAAGAGATCACGTGAGATTGATTCATCCTGCATCCATAGCTTCAAAAATCATGCATGACTTTATCCTGATTGCAGCCTGGAATCCATGGTTCTAAGTAGAGATAATGGATTAGAAATTCAGCTAATAGGTCAGGGTAACAACTCCAATATCAAATGCATGAAGGAAAATCATAAGAAGTAATAAATATATCTGCTAGTTGTATGGAAGCAATTGCAAATTTTATGCTGCCCTGTTGATAAACTACCTAGCATAGATTAATTATAATTGGATTATGTTTTAAGCTAAAATTTATTCCACCACCTTGTCTTCCATGTCTCTTGGCTTTTGTGCAGGATATATATACTATGTAAAAAGATAAAATCACACTTACCTCAGCTTTGACCAAAGAACTGCTTTTGTTTCTTTTATTTCCTATCTTTTAAAGTAAACTCATTAGCATATTTGTGGTGTGGTTTGGTGTTGTGTGTGTGTTTTTTTCTGGAATGACTTCCTCTGAAAGTTGGGGGGGGGG
>NW_009612720.1:0-3958 GCF_000690535.1 Cariama cristata | reverse complement strand
AGGGGGGGGAATGTATCCAAAAGTGAATAGAATCTTGATGAAAAGAAAATGGGAGGTCTCTTTTATCTGAATAAAGCTACGGTTAACTTATTTGAAGGCTTATTTTAACTTGAATCTTCCTATGGTATTGTGAGTTTAGGTATTTTATTGTTTGTTCCCTTCCCTCCTTTAAATTGATGTGAAAGTTAGAAATTGCTTTCTTCAGTTAACTGAAGGTATTAAGAATGATAGAACCTGGGAGAAACCTTTATGAGCTGCTGCACTAGTATTGGGGGATTCTGTTAGGCAGGGTCGCAAAAAGAATTATCACTTTGCTTTCCTCTTCAAAAAGTGAGATATTATGATTCACTATAGGGTGTAAGAAACTTAAGCTTCCTCTCTTGACTGTCGTAAAAGAAAATCAACAAACATGAATGTAACGTACTCTCTTCCACAATTATACTTCAATTCTCTCCTTTGCTTCAGAGTTCAAAAAGGGACCATTGTAACATTCTTTCCCTTCCTCTTGTTTCAGTATCTATTCTGAGTAATCACGTTACAGTGTTTTGCAGGTTGTATTTGGACTCACGTTAAATGATTTATTAATGGTTTCATTGGTAGCCTGTGGCTAAGTCAATTTGTTATAGAATTATACAGTTCCTGGAGCGTATTTGTAATTGAATTGTAGAGCGTTTTGTGAACATTTGAGGCAGTGCTTGGAAGACTGTGAAACTCAACAGGGTTCTTATCAGAGAAAGTTTACAAGTGAGGAAGTGTGTGTCACATAAACCACGAAAAATAAGCCACTTAGTGTGAATCAACTGGGCCGTCCTTTAAGGGCACCATTCTATGGAGGCAAAAGCTGGCTTTTGGGATACTGTGAAGGTACTGAAGATGAATAGTTAGGATTGTGAAGGCAAGAATGCATTACATTAGAAAGAGTTTGTGGTGGTTATAAGGATTGGCAGAGTACCTCTCATGGCAGCAAGAAAGGGAAAGAATTCCCAGGGTGAGGAGAGAGAAATACTGGGACAACCAGCAGTTGTATCAGTGGGAGATGTAGGACAGGAAAGAGAGCTGAGAGCAGCCAAGAACGGAGCACTGATGAACTCAGAATCCTGGCAAAGAGAATGACACATCATACACTGAAAAGCTGATGAATGATATCGATGGAATCTAAGCAATACCTGGAGAGAGGAGGCTCAGGGGAAAAAGAAATCCAGGAGAGCAAATTACCTTCCTTCCAGGTTTACGATAAATGATGTAACCCTTTGCTCCTGCAGTCCTATTACTGTGAGCAGGATTATTGCAAGCATTCAGCTACTAGAATCCTTGCAGAATTTGCCTTAGAGTTCCTACTTCATCATTATGGATCTTTCTTGTGATCTACCCTCCTTACCCATTTTCATATTAGTGGGATCGGTTGTTTAATTCACTACCGAATAAATTTTTCTCTTCCAGTTTGGTGGTGTGCTATTTATTGCTGAATATTTCCATGATGCTGCCACTCACGGCGAGTCTCAAGAGGACTCTTAATTAATGCTGTTAGTAGTGCTAAGTATATACTTGAATTTAAGTGTATGACTGAGGGTTGTGTGGAATGGAGATGCTGTAACTCTCCCGCTCTTAGGTCACTTTTGTTCCGATGAGCTTTACCATATGCAAAGAGACTTTGCAAGGAGGATAAATGTGACTTAGAGTCCAGAGCAACTATTTGTTTTTTAATATCAGCAACAAAAAGCTAGGATTAGGAAGTTACTAGGCTAATCATTGATACATGCATCACCCTGAGAAGACTGAGTGTTTCTGTTCTATTTTCATGTTCCACTAGGCTGGGAAAGCAAGGAAGGGATCCCTCTGCCACTCCTTGAAATGGGCTCATCCTGAATTGCCATCCTCAGATTCTTTTCCTCCCTCCTCTCCCCTTTTATAGCTTTTCATATGAGTATGTTACCTCTGAAAGTCTTGAACTGCTAACTTTTTTTTTTCTCAATTTTTTTTCTTTGTTTGTTTGGTCTCCCCACCCCACCCCTGCCTGTCTTGTCTTGCTCACATTGTAGTTACATCTCTCTTGGTAAAGCTCAGCCAAGGTCATACACCTGTACTGTATTTGAGGAGACCTTGGAAAGCATCTTGATGAACCCCCAGGCTAAAGGTAACAATCAGTTCCTCAGCTGGGACTAGAATGCATGCACGGATAGACCTGAGACAGAAAGGGTCCAGGAAAGCCTAATGCATATAGTTAGATCTGAGGCAGTGCTTGCATATTGTAAGGGTTATTTGATCTGGAACCAAGGTGTAAAGAATCAATAGAAATAAATTACTTTTAAGAGGGAACAATAAAAATTGACTTGTATAATGGGGCAAATGTGAAAAAGGCAAATTACATTACTCTGAGTTTATTATACTTTCCAGTCAGTAGCACCAGTAGTAAGTTTATATGCAATTTTAAGAGAGTAAAAATAAGTATTTGCATAATGCAGCTGACAATTGACAATTTTAGGATGAAAGAAAGAATGAATGTTCCTGGAATGTAATGCTTATGTGAGTCTTTGACCATTTTACATTAATTTCTGTAAAGATCAACATATTCTTCTGCATAAAGTACAAAGCTGCACAATCAGTTAGTTAAACTGTGGTTGTGGAAGAATAATGAAGATTCATATTCTGCTGAAACTTTTGGTGTTTTCTTCCAGAATCAGAGACAATTTAGTAGAACGATAGTCTGGTTTAATATTTAGAAACAGAAATACTGTCTTTTCTGTTATTAATGAAGAGTTTAATGCTTCTTAATAATAGTATCTGTAAGAGATCAGTTACTGCAGAAAATATTGTAATTATGGCAAAACAAAGGGTTTTATAAAGGGCTTTTCCATTAAGGAAAGCAAAATATCTAATTAAAGCACCTAACTAAAACCAGTTCCTTACATGAGAAGTGGCAACTGGGTCAGATTCTCTTAATATATATAAAAAAAATTATTTAGCAAACATTCTACTTTCCTAGACAAGAAAATCAAATAGGCTTTAGAATGAACTCATTCCTAGAGGGAAACAAAATAATCATAAGGAAAGTACACAACTGGAGGATGAAATTTCAGGAGTAACATATGTTGTTCTTAAGTTGCCACTTCAAATGCATAACATTAGGACTTGGGTGCTTGATAGCTCTGGATGTTGAGAAAGCTCCCTAGAGCTCCTGCTTAGGTATCGGACTTTCTTGATAGATTTTTTTTTTCTTTAATTTGTCGTTGGGTGTTTCCCCCCTCTTTATTTGCTTTTCACTGTGATCCCATCTTGTGATTCCTTCTGAAATCAAGGCCAACTTTTGTTTAAATTGCAGCTGTCAAGAAACTGTTATCATATTTTTGAATTGTTTGCCTGTTCCCTGTTAATTGCTATTTAAAAAATCTTAAAAGTGGTTTTCCTTCACTTAATGGAATTCAAACTGCATAATTCTATAAACCTAGTAATTGGTTTAAGGAAACAGTGTTTGGAAAAGGTTTAGTGTGGATTAAGAAATGGCCTTAGCCTTCATAACTTCAGAAACTCCAAAACACCGTAGTCATCTGAAGTAAAATCTAAAACAGCTCACAGGAGGGTTCCATGCACTTACAAAATATTGAGATTTGTACCTCATGAATAGTTTTTTTCTCTTTCCTCCTCTTATTATAAAATCTTCTATTTAGAAGAAAACACTGAGTTTTACAGTAAAGAAAATAATCATTGTATAGAAAAAAAAAACAAACCACAACTTTAAAACTGTGTGTGCTTCCAAGAAAAAAAGGGAGAGGAGGTGCTGTATTCTACACATTTCGCTGTGTTTTTAATAGACTAGAAATTCTATTAAGGGCTGTAGACGTGAGAACTTTCCATAGGTTAAAACAAAATTCAGTAAAAGCGACGGGATCACCTCCTTTAAGTCAGTGTCGCTGTCGTAGACCATCTAACTGCCGTGTTTAAAACCGGTAGCGTAGGGAGG
>NW_009612719.1:0-2835 GCF_000690535.1 Cariama cristata | reverse complement strand
CCTTCTATAAAGTGCCCGTGTGCTATACAATCAGCCCAGAAATACTCCCTCCAAATAGAGTAAGTTAAATAAAATAGTAGGTGTGAATGGAACAAAGTCTGTAACCTTAAATAATATTTTCTGATCTAATTCAATAATATAATCTATTAATTATTTAATAAAATAAATTTTAGGGAAAAAAGTAATGCCTACAGATTTTCTAAAAACTGAATACAGTAATTATGCCTCAGAAAATATTCATACAAATACAGAGGACTTTTCTTACAGAAAAGTCAAAAGTACACAAACGGGAATGCAGGCACCCCATGTGTATTTAGCAACCTTTTTCAAAACCTATCCAGCTTGTAATTTTGAGTTTCAGAAATTAAAGATTTGGTTCATATGATTTAAATTTTTAGCCAACAGTGTATGTGCTTTCCTGTACTAATGTAATCTAAACTATTTCTTCAACCGATTTGGCAAACAGTCATATATATTATAGTGTCCTTTTTCAGCATTTACCTCCTGTAACAAGAATGCCCTCTGAGGTTTGTATGACTAAGTTTAAAAAATGTGTTAATCAGAAACTACTATTCAACGTAATAAGGCTTTTGTACCTATTGCAGAGAATATATGGCAAAGTAAATGCTATAGAAATGTTTGCTGTATTCAGAATTTATTGAATGTAGGACTACAAAGAAACATCACTAAGCTGCTTCTCTTACACTGAAACAGTCATTTCAACAGAGTAGTCTTTGCCTTTGTTATAGCTCTATGTCTTGCTATCGTCCTTTTAAACGTATAAACTAGCAGAACATAATTGACTTCTTTCTCTTTTAAAAATTAACTCTCAACACAGTCAGCAAACACACTGTGTTCCAAGATACAACGTCCAATTCCCTTTCAATCACGTGCTTGAAGATAGCTGTAAAGCTGAGGAGCTACAGAACAGGAGACCTGGGACATCCAGGAGACAGAAAGGAGTCTTTAGCTGTATGTTGAGGCATGCAGTCACCAGTGAAACACTACAGGTGTGGAGTTTCAAGAGAACATCTGCTTGGAAAAAATTAACATCTTCAGATTACTCATGCAATCTTCCTATGAGTGACACATAGAGGCAGAAAGGATTTAACTGCATACAGGACACTAATAAAAATATAAAACCCAAAAGTTGGTAAGAAAATACTTGTTTACTTATCATTCAGATGCTAGAAAAAGCATTGATTATAAACTTAGCTAAATTATAATGTTTGCATTTCTTTTATAGGTAATTTCTTATTATTTACACAAAACAATGTCCACTGTATGTATCTGTAGTCAGATTAGACTCACTCTTTTATTTGTTTGCATTACACTTTTGTAAAGTTGCCTTCTCTCTCTCTCTGCCTCAATCAGATAAACATCTTCATCTATTCCTATTAATTAAACAGTACAGTGAGCTTCAAAACTGAACTTTTGCTGCCTATTGATTAGATTGCTTTGAGCAAATGTAGCATGTTGTGTTACTGAAAAAGCTGGCAGATTACTTGGAAAACAGAATATTCACTTGAATTCTTAGTGAATGTTTGGGCTCACTGTATTTGGAAACCTTTCCTGTTTGTCATTATTGATGTGGTTGCCTAAATACTGAAAAAGAATTAATTGTGCACTTCGATACGGTCGACTGCTTTCTTAGTCTTTTGTGTTTTACTTCAAGCTTAAGCTCTAAATAACCAGAGATACTTAAGAATCTCAGTTTTCATTAACAGGAAATGTTTTCAATCCTTGTGATTGCAGAGGAAAAGCTGAAAAGAAACAAAGAGGAACAAAGCAGAGAAAGTAAGTAAACAAAACTCCACGTTTCCCCACTTTCTGACTCTATAGCACAAAAAAACCCTGACAAACCAAAACCAGTGAGTTTGGTGACCGATTTTCTTGAATTCAGTTGCAATTTTCTATTTCCAATTTTCAAAGCAGAGGCTATGTAGAAACTGTTCAAAACAAACCTGAGATTACATAAAGTCTATGGATTAGGATTTTGCACAGCACGGCTGCCTAGTGAGAGCCCCAAGAAGGGGAGCACTACCCCGACTGGCATAAATGCTCCAAAGCCTGCTATGAACAAGACAGATCTGTAAAACAGCTGGGAGAGTTGAACTGGGACATCTCTTATCGGGTGTCTTCTACAGATCGATCAATCACAACTATTTCTTGGAACATGTTTTCCCACTTAGGACAGATCTAAGATAGCTATAAGAACAGAAATTTAAGATGAATCCCAGGGCCCTACAGACAGTCTTTGTATGTTCATGTGTGCATATGGTGACTTTCCCATTTATAAGGCTTCTTTACTAAACTATGAACATTTATTACAGTAGTATATTTTGATATAAACTATAATAAAATGACAAAACCCATTTTTTTATTTAAACATGTTTTAACACTTTTAAAATCACTTATTAAAACTAAAACTTGTTGGAAAACTAATTGCAATCATGGAAAGATGGCTGATTGTGATCGTGTCCCATATAAAATATTTGCACCTGATAATGAAGAGTTGTATCTGCTTTGAATTTTCTTCTCACATGTGTTAACACTTTTAAAATCACTTATTAAAACTAAAACTTGTTGGAAAACTAATTGCAATCATGGAAAGATGGCTGATTGTGATCGTGTCCCATATAAAATATTTGCACCTGATAATGAAGAGTTGTATCTGCTTTGAATTTTCTTCTCACTACATTATTTTATTTAAGACTGTATATAAAAAAATATTTTTTCTCTGCATATTTCATGTTGGAATAGGTAGTTGTCCTACAAAATATGCTTTTTCCTCACCAAGCACTTTACTTTTGAAGCATGTTCAGCATGCTCGAC
>NW_009612718.1:0-3000 GCF_000690535.1 Cariama cristata | reverse complement strand
CAGCCCCCCCTGCCCTGCTTTTCCACGAGCCCCTTTGGGGGACCCAGGGTGGCTCTGTGGGGTGATGCTCTACGGGAAGGATCCTCCTGCAGCCAGAAGATGCTTTTCCCACGTAACCAGCACAACCTGGAAGGAATGGGAGAGCGCGACAGGGAGGAAGGCTGCCTCTTCCTCCTCCTCTTCTCTTTAAGAGGGGAAGAAGTTCCAGGGCCTGGCTGCTCGCCAACACACGACCTGCTGCCTTAAATAACCCAGAGCTCTTCCCCATCCTCTGGGGTCCTGGTTTGTGGGTGCCCCAGGCTGGCACCCCTATTTCTGCGGGGGCAGCGGGTGCGTGCGGGATGCTCGCCCAGCTTTCCCGGCAGCGGCTGTTCCCCTCCCCAAGAGGGAAATGCAACTTTGGGGTTTCCGCAGAGGCTGCCGAGCCGCTAGTGAGAAGACCATCAGGTGCGTGATTTACTCATCCGAGTGGCGATAAATATCGTGGCTCCCGGCGATGCCACGCGGCCGCTTGGATCAAAGGGCAGTTTATTAAGCCGAATATTGCGCTTTGCTATTGATCCGGGGAAGCCCAAGCTCCGCCGGCAAGCTCCCGTCCGTCGCTGGGTGCCCACCATGGCGAGAGGTGCGTGCGGCCGTGCCGGCATCTCCAGCACCCGTGGCAGGCGTGGGGTCGGCTGCCTGGGTGCTCACTCTCCCCCCCAAATAAGTTTTTCCCCTTCCTCACTTGGGAAATTTTAGTTCCTGGTTAGCGGATGGCGACGCAGGCGGGTGCCGGGCGTTTTTGCTTTTTTCGGATAATTAGGCAGGAAAGGTTATGGCCTTGTTAAATGCCGGGCTGGGAGGTGATGGGATGCTGGGATGCTCCTGGGGGCTCGGGAATGCTCCAGGGATCATTGGGCATCCTTGCCTGGAGGGGACTGAGGTCTCTTCTTTCCCCTGAAGCTTTTAAATCATTTGGACAAAGTCTCAGCTTCTTGGGGTCACCGGGATGGGAAGCGGTGACTTTGGCGCAGCTCTGGTGTATCCCAGCCGGCTGCCGTGATAACGGGATGGGGGATGGATTCGGGGATCCCTGAACTGCAGGCAACCAGGTAACGCCGTCTGCAAACCCTGGGCCGGACCCTGGTCCCTGCCAGGGAGCCCTTCCCCGGAGCAGCACCCGGAGAATTAATTAATATTTGCACTGCGGAGACCGGACAAATAACTCCGGCTCCCGTTGGCACCGAGCCCACGAGCTCCCCGGGATGGGCCCAGCGCCGTCTCCCTGTCCCTGGAACGTGGAGGGACAGGGGGTGACGGCCCCGGGGACGTGGCATTGCTGGAGCGTTTGGGAACTGTAATGAGTCTCCTGGGACTCAGCGCTTCCCTTTGATCTCATGGTGGCTGTGATCCCTTGGGTTTGGGGAAGCTGGGATCGATCCTGGTCCCTTTAACCCTCTGTGTGCCTCCGTGGGAACGCTGCGGGGCAGGGGCTGCCTCTCCCGGCGAGACCCACTCCTGGCAATGGATTTTCCCCACAGCGTCACCGCCGCGCAGGTTTGGTTTGGGCCGGGATTCCCCGGGGCTGTAAAGCTCCGTGAGCTCACCCTGTCCATCCCTGCCGACCTCCACCTCCTGCCTCATGGCTTTGGAGCCGGCGACGGACCCCTGGGAGAGAGGACGAGGTCTGGACCTGTTGGGGAGAGCCAGGCGGCTCGGTGCAGGGCAGCCCCCGCATCAGCCGTGGCGAGGGGCGAGCTTGACCCCTTATTAGACACCTGAGAATCCGAAAGCGGGCTCTTTTCTGCACCCCACAGACCACATGCAGGCCGGGGTTGGGGGGGTGGTTGCTCCTTCCTCCTCTTCTTCCTCCTCCTCCTCGCAGGGCCTTGGTGGGCATCTGGGATGCTGGCAGCCGAGTGGCACCCAGGGACCCTTTGGGGACCGAGCGGGCAGGGCCGGGCGGTGCTGCTGACGTGGATTAGGTGCAGGGGAAGCGCGGGCTGAGGAGCTTTGGTGATGCTGGGCTGTGGTGAGGTGCCAGGGAAGGGGGTGCACCCAGGCAGCCCTGTGTGACACTCCCGAGTTGGGGACCCCGAGTCCCTCGGCGTGCTGGGGAAGGATGCTTTGCCTTGGTCCCAGCTGACTGAGTCGTGAGCTGAGGGATCAACTCGTCACCTTAATTACTGAGAACGTCGATTAGCCGTAACCTTTCCGCAGGTCCTGGCCGCTCACACCCCTCTCCCTGCTGGCGCTTTGCCTGGGACAGCTCCAGGGCCAGGCTGCTTTGGAATGGGCCTCATCCTGCTCCTCTTTGTAGGGTATCGGCGAGGTGATTTTGATTTAGTCCCAAAGTGTGTTTCCACGGGGCTCTCCCAGCGAGGATCCATGTACTGTGGCATCCCTTGCTCCCTGCAAGCCCTTGAAATCCGCCCTTGGCTCAATCCGAAGGGACGATGGGCGATGCAGGACCCAGAGATGCCCCACGGCCCCGCAGAGGTTTGGGCTGGAGCATCCACCTCCCCCTGCTTAGGATTTGGGGGTTCCGGCATCCCCCCCAGCTCCAGGTCCCCCCGGCACCGATGTGGGGGTTTGGGGGTTTGCAGGGCACCCGTGTTCCCACGACGTTTGTTGGTGGGCTGGGGTCGGCAGCTCCCCAGGGGCCAGCCTGGCTTCAGGGCCATGGGGCGAGAGGGGGGGGGTCTTTCCCTTCTGGGGTTTTGGGGGTGCTCTGGGGGCTGCTGTGAAATTGTGTGGCATGTAACGAGTTTGGTAGGACTCAGCCTGGCTCCCAGGGGGGTGGATTTGCGCTTTCTGATGTGAGCTGGGGTAACGCGGTTGTTTGACCCAGCCCTGTTTGTGGGGACATCCCAGCCCTCCCCATCCAGCCGTGCTCAGCACCCACCTCCTTCCTCTTACAAGCAAGAGGTGAAGCAAGTTCATGGAGAAACTGAGCAAAACAAAACCGCAAACAACCAAACGAAAAAAAAAAAATAAAAAAAAAGGGTCCCAAGGCTT
>NW_009612717.1:24834-35001 GCF_000690535.1 Cariama cristata | reverse complement strand
CCCGGAGCTCCCGCACCAGTGAAACAGCTCAGGACACCGCAGAGGCTCAGTTGCATCCCAGCTGCCAGCCCTGGGATCTCCATTTCATGGGGCACGGTTCCTCTGCTCCCTCCTTCCCTCTCCTGCTCCTCTGCCTGTGCTTTCCTCGCAGATGTGGCCAGAGGGGTCCGTGCCTCTCATTGCAACAAACCCCAAAGGGCAGGGCTTCCCTCCAGCGAGGGTGCAGGCAGCCCGGGCTTCCAGGGCACGGACCTGGAAGGGAGGGAGGATGCCTCCTGCAAGCATCATTTGAGCTGCTCTCCTGGATGCTGAGGAAAACACCTTTGGAGTACAGTCTATTTCTAACGTGATTTTTCATCATCTCACCCAGTCTAGAGACCAAGAATCGCAATGAAAGGGATTCTGTGTCTCCACAAAATGCAAAATCTTTAACGGCTCATTGGCGTGTGCTTAAGTTGGCCTGGATAAGAAGTTACTCCTGAGAGCCCACTATTGATTCTGTCAGGGATTCAGAGGTTTTATAGGCATCGCTCAGGATCTCTTTAGTACTTGTACCTTCTTAATGGCTGTCATCACCGATAGAACTGAAAACATTCCCCTGCATACTGGGAAGCGGCTGAATCCATGCCAGGAGACAGTGCCGCGCTGCTGCTGCCACGGGAGCATGGCTGCCCTCCACGGCCAGCTGGACAAGCCCTGGGGAGAGAACCCTTCTGTGGTTCCTCCGATGCATTTTAGGAGGTGGGGGAGATACCAGGGCTAGGCAAAGGGGTGGGTGAACTTCACCCAGTAATGCTCCTCTCCTCCTACCACTATGCAACAAAATCAGTGGGCAGCTGGCTGAGTAGCAGACAAAAATATAAATATGCTCTGATTTCACTGGGACCATCTGGCTCATGCATGATAGGCGGGTAAGAATGCTATAATCACGGAGCAGAGAACTAAGCTGATCCATTAAAGTCTTTTAGCAGAAGCAACTATGGAACCTGTGTTAATCCAGCAATGCTTTGTGAACAGACATCACAAGGTTAGATCCATTCAGTTGCAATTAAAAATAACCCTCGCTGTTCAGGCTGGCTTGGATAGCTATTACAGCATTGCGTTCCCCAAAGACTCTCATGTATAGAGATTGTTGATGCTCATACAATGCAATCTGAAATTATGATCTTAATGCTAAATCTTGCTTTCTTCTGTTCTTTCCTCAAGTGGTTCTCCTCTGGGATATGGCTGTTGCCTTGTGCCAAAATCCCTCGCCCATCTGACCGCACAGGTCACACACAAATTGGACGCTCTCAGATTAGAAGACAGCACTGCTGTGATCCCACTGCCTTCCTAACGAGGGGTGCCCTTAACCACTGCCTTCCTCACCAGCAGCCACAGCGAATGCACAGGGCTGTGCTGACACCCGGGCTGCCTGGCCTGGCCCAGCAGCTCGCCTAGAAGCGGTCACCAGAGCTCTGCAAGCTCCTGGCATGGCTGGAAGTGCTCGGCCCCTCTGCGCTGGCACGCACCATCTCGGGTGGCTCACAAACACGGCCCTCGGCACCACTCGGCTTTGACTGTGCAGAGCAACCTCAGCCCTGCGGATGGAGATGCACGTGACATCGTTTTACCAGGGATAAATCTGGCCCAATCTCTCCAACTTCAGTGTAAGATTTAGTGCTGGTCAGAGCTCAGCCATGAAACAGGTTGTGAAAAAGGCTGGAAATGCATATTTCTAACCCCACTGCAATCAAAATTGTTTTGACTAAGCCCCGCCACCATCCTCTACAGAAGCACTGCAATTCTATTCACCGGGAATATCTCAGTGTGGTCTACTAGATTTAATTACTGTATTAATCACAGTTACAGCAGAGCAGCACTAGTCCGAGTGCCCTGCCTCTTGCACACATGCTGGAACAGGGACCTGCTGCCAGAGGTAGTGGTGAGTCCTGCCTCCTTGACTGAGGATGTTCAAGTCAAGGTAGTCTGTTCTGAGGCCAGGTTTGCCTTCAACATACGAATACAAGTGCTAGCTCATCCATTTTTCCACTGTGACAGGAGGAAGGGAAAAGACCTGGACATCCATGACTTGGTGTAAATCCTAGGGCTGAGAAAGCAAGCAGCCAACCCAGAAAGAAGTACACCCACCCCGATGACTGTGTGTAAATCAAGCTCCACACTCAAGAGAGGTTTAGTCTTGCAGAAGGGGTTCAGACAGTTTGGGGAACAAACAGCAGCTATTTAATGAACAGTTAAATACAAACTAGCTCTGAAAACTTGGGGTGTCCCAATACCCATATCTCAGTCACAGGCAGCTTGCTCTGCAAAGTGGGTCCTCCAAAGAGTGGGGTGCTCCTGTTTCTCCCCACCTCTGTTCCCCTGCCTGCTCAGAAGTCGTGGTCCAGCCGAGGGTGTCACCTGCACCTCCGGGCTCTGGGGATGTGGGTGCTGACACCCAGCACGGGGCCGACTGCAGACAGCAGTACAGCAGAAGGGAAGCAGGGCAGAGCACCTGCCCTGCTCCTGCTTGGAAAGTACCAGTACAGCTGTAGCGGGATGAAAACCTGCCAGGGTTTGAGTGAGCTTGAGATAGGCCAAACCTACTGTGTGCTGCAGAGCTGTCGTCACCTGGATCGGCCTGGAAAACATTTGCAGTCCCTGCTCAGGCAGGAGTAGTCCCCAGTGGGGTCGGTACCAGGGACGGGGCAGGGGCATGGGACTCCCTCCACCTTCCCCTTGCCCACTGGTGCCCAAGCAGTGGCGAGAGGCCGCCTAAGCCCAGGCATGCACGTGCACTCCTGGCCGTCCCAGTCCACTCCTCAACCTTGGGCAAGCTGCAGGACTGCAGCCGTGCCTGCCCAGATGCCAGTCCCCAGCACACCCGCAGATAAGACAGGCATGAACTACATGAAATGCCAATACATACGTTGGCCTATGCTTGCAGGACAGAAATCCTCTCCGAAACACTTGATCCAGTGCACCTTGTTGGCAGCAGGCCATCACAGACCTTCCACTTGCTTGGGGAGACCTACTCCCGAGGTGGGAACTCACCGCAGACGTGCAGCAGGACGAGCCCCAGCGCAGCCGGCGGCATCCTCCTGCCCTGAACACGGCTGGCAGGCATCCGCGCAGGCAACCACGCAGAAGCGCTTCCATCCAGCTTTGCCTGCTGATTGCTAAGTAATAGCTGTGGAAGTTTAAAGACTGTTATTAATACATGCTATTGCAGGCTATGGTTCCTGGAAAAGCCAGTTTGATATGGAAAAGATACAGTGAGGAAGAGAGTGCTGTACACACAGCTCAGTCCACTTTAAATACTCATTTGACTCAACTGGGTAGTTCAAACCATTCCTGTTTCCCAAAGATGCGTCCTTCCTGACAAGGAAGACCATGAAAATAGATATTAAGATGTAGTAGTATGGAGTTATACATAAGGACAAAAGGAGTCCTTTTTCATCTTCTGGAAAATTTACTTCTGCCAGGGAAAAAAAAAAAACATCACTGACAATAATGGCTGCCTAAGTGAAAGCACGGCTGCTGTATCATGCTAAAAGCTTTTCAGGGAAAAACAGTAAATAAATTCCACTCTTCAATTGTATCTGGATGTTATCCTAACACAGTGCCAGAGTAATAGGCAAGCCATCAACAGCTAAAAGGCTGGGAATTATTAGAGAGGGACAACAGGAGCAATATCTGCAGAATAGGTTGAATAACAAAAGTAATTGTACAAATCCTGCTGCTGAGCTCTTGCACCGCTGGCAGCCAGGGGAAAGGGGGGGACCTCCCCCCCCGCCGGCACAGAAGGGTTTGACCCAAAACCACAGGAAAGGCTGCCACAGGAGCCCCTGGCTGCTCGGAGGCAGGCGGCCAGGAGCACAGCCCCCACCTGTGCAATTACCTGTTTGACTTCTGGTTGTAGACAAGAGTGGTCCGTGCAGGCCCACCGGTGCGGCAGGCAGAGGGGCAGGGTGGGGAGGTGACAGGCTCTCGGGGGACAGTGAATGCTGGAGGTAGCAAAGCCAGTCCCCAAATCCCCTCACATACATGCTGGGTGGCCAGATCTTCTCAACTGCATTAATCTCTCAGCAATCCAAAACATAATAACCTGCTTTTTAATCTATGGGGGGGTGAGGGGGGCAGTGTTTTCATGAAGCCCCTGGAGCCCAGCTCACACCCAGGGTAGAGCCCCACTGCCCTCCCTTGCCATTACTGGGCAGCCGTGAGCACCACCACCCGTCCCCCTCCATTGCCTCTTCCCTGCACCTCCCGCTCTCCCCTGCTCATCATCACCAGAGGCAAGCTGGCTGCATCAGTTCCCAAGCCCCCCAAGCACCCTCAAGGCACTGACAGGTGACGCTGCACCATCTTTGTCGCCACATTAGACAAGCCCCATGGCGGCCAAGGTATCCCCCGATGTGACTGCCAAGCATTGCACAGATCCGAGACTCTTCTGTTCCCATCCAGGAGCTCCTCTTCTGGCCCAGGAGGGAGCAATGCCAGCCAGGCTGCTGCTGAGGGCACAGCTATTTATTATTTGCTTGTGTCGATTATTTTGAGGTTTAAGTTCATTTATTATGTATGCAAAAATGGTAATACACTGGCATCTGAATGTCTTTTAGGCATACAATATCCTTATTATTCAAAATGGTTTTCTCTCCATAATTGAATGGTTTACCTTATTATTACTTTATGTTAATGATCCAGCATTTCCATTATTCTATAGGATGCTTAATTGTAAGCAAAGTGCAATCAGAATCAGAGATGCCATCTGTAATTGACAGCATCATAATAACAGCCAGCATTGCAGGAACAAAGCACCAAAATAAACAGCAGTGGAGAAAGCCACCTCTGAAAATTCCCAGGAAGCTGTTCTGGGCTGGGACAGAGCCCCATCCATGCAGGATCCTCTCTCCAGGCAGTGACAGTTTGGGCATTAACACAGATAGAGTGCTATTTATATCAGTTTGTACATTTAATCAGTTTTTTTGCAGTTTTCAGCGAGATGTGAACTATATCCCTGTCCAAGGCATTTGGTTCAAATCAGCTGAGACAGAGAATAATCAAGATTTATGATTCTCATTCTGACTCGGATCACACAGTCAGTGCAATCGGTACAGCAGAGCTTCCTCTCTGAGCCCGAGTGACATCCCTCCGCTCTCCCTCGCAGAAGTGATTTAACGTCCATCTCAGGAACTGTCAAAACGCTGCTGCAGCTCCAGATAACGGTAACCCCGGGCTTTACCCCTGCTCCCGCACCACACACAGCCACGCACACACACCACCCCCCCCCCACCCGGTGTGGCAGCACTCACCGGAGGGGCACCACAACCGAGTTAGTTTAATTTCTGCCAAACAACCCCTAACACTTTGGAAAATAAAAGGGATTTCATCTTGTTCTGCCTCTCAGTACAGCTTAGAGCAGCCAGGAGAAGGAGTAGCCTGTGGTGTGCCTGACCTTCTTTATACAGAGCATCCTTGCTGGGGGAACAACATCGCAGGTTCTGCACAAGCCACTGGTGTCTGTGAGTCATAGCTGCCCCGCTGCAAGCAGAAGGGGTTTGGGAACAGAGCGAGCACTGGGTCTGCAGCAGGAAAGGACCTTGGGAATGGCTTAGGAGGCAGCTTCCAGCAGCAGAAAGGGTTGTCAGCACTTCCAGCAGACAGCTCTATTTCCAGGGGCTCAGCACTTGTCCAAGAAGCCAGAGCTATGCTCTCCAAGACCTCAGCTGGGAAGCAAATGTTTAGATAAAAATTAAATGATCCAAGAAGAACTCTATTTAAAAAAAAAAATAGAGACAGCTGATGGGAACATAGCAGTGGCAAGGCTGTTTCCAAACCACTTTGAAGGCAGCCATGCTGTGGGCTGCAGGCTGGCTGTGGTGAGCTGCCACTGGCATTGGCCCTTGGGATGCTCCAGTGGGCTCTTCCCCAGACATCTGCTCCCATCAGCACAAGACAGATGCAAGCCCAGGCCAGGCAGATCAGCAACAGCTGCGGAGGAGGCTTCTGGCACATCATGTGCTTTTGTGCCCAGGAAAGACCCCACAGGCTACAGCCACACCGCCTGGCAGACCTGCACAGGACCCCTCCTTGGGCAGCACAGCCCGCGCATCTCGGCCAACAAACCCCGTCTCCTGCGTCTGGTTCATGAGAACAGAGCGCTGCGACCCTGGTGACGAGGGCTTGGCAGGGTCAGTGGATTCATCCAGTAAATGGAGTGACGGGAGCTCAGTCTTGATTGTAGCAGGCAGTGAGCTGGGAAGGGGAACATTGGCTCGCCTTTCCCCATGCACACCCTTGAAACGAAGGCAGAGAAATATGCCAGCCACAAAGAGAAAATAAATGCTGCTTACTTGCCATACTGAAGTCTCCACATAGTCACTTTGTCAGTACAGGTGCCTGTTAATGTTTTGTTTTGTTCAGGGTTTGTTTAGCCATCTTTTCCCCATACACACTATGTGCAGCACAGCCTAGACTTAGCCAGGACTCTCTGCTAAATTCACACATGCAGTATAACATTCAAGTAAGTGAAAAAAACAGACTGATGCCACTCCAGTCAATAGAGTAAACAATTCCTGGTTTGGATAAACAGAATTACTAGTGCTGAAGAGCCCTGGGCAGCACTGCACACTCTGATTAGTGTAAATGCTAAACACAAACCAATTAACACTCTAAGTCTGCTTATCTCATGTCACTTAGTGCTAAAATAAAGCCTAACACTAAATACACATATCGATTTAGTCATTAAATCTAGCATCACTCAAAATAGCTCATTACATTACCGAGAAACAAATAAAGTCACCTTAGTTTTCAGAACCCACTGTATTATGAACAATTACTTCTTTGCTCCATCCAGCACCAGGGAGTTACTACTGATACTGAGAACAGACCGACACTACTCAGCCTAAAAATTAAACCTAGTAGGACCACAGGCAGAGGTGGCAAGAGGCCATCCCTATGTCACCTCAGGTAGCTTCACTGTGGAAACACTCAGCACACTGGCCTGGTGTTGTGCCATCAGTTTACAAAGCCAGGATATAAACATCAGCATTGCTACAATGACACAAGTCACAGGCATCCATTAGCTCCTCCAAGGAAGAGGGTAAGACTTACCACACGGTCCTGGCAAACACCACTGACTCCTGGTACCCTTTCCTAGAGTGCAACCAGCACAGACAAAACACCAATCTTAGTTCTTGAAGAACCAAAGCTACTTCTGGTTTGATTTGGGTTTTATATGCCTGTTAATTTAGAAACTATTGGAAGCTGGTGTGTGGGAAGTTGATGATGGGAAGAGCTCAGCTGGAGGTATCCTGCCCTAACGAGCACTGGGAGAAGGTAGGGATGGGACACGTGGATGTTAGCAGGCAGTGTGTGATGTTTACATTCCTAATTACAAGAGCTAATTCTTCAGTTTGGCCAGGTGTCCCTTCTGCATACAAGGTTAATGGGATGTGAGAGGCCACAGCTGCCACAGCACCAAGTGAGGAGGACAGGCAAGGGACAGCAGTATTAATCAGCCAGGAGCAATGCAAAAATGGTTATCTCAAGCTGTTTGGAGGCACGGATTAAAAATAAATCTCCCTGAGTTTAATATTCTGCCAGTCAGCTCCTTTTTGTAGGTGGAATCTATTAAAAAATTATCTTTCTGCTAAAATGCTAAAGTATTTTTGACATTTAACAGCTTGCTTCAAGCAAAAAAGTGCAATAAATACACGGGAGAGCTAATTGGCTCCAGTACCCCCAACACCCAGTCCATCATGAATAAGCGATGCAGTGCCAGCTTACCGATGGCTCCAGCAGACCCTGAGCAATGGCGCGGCTGCTCCAGCCTCCCCTGCTCACCCAGCGTAACCGGGCAGTTCCCACCACCACCCAGCAGCAGAACAGAACCAGCTGCAAACTCAACGTTTAGGCCTGAGGGTACCAGGGTCAGAGGGGGGCACGTGCTGTGATTTGGTCTTACCAAAGTCTAAACTTTGAGGTACTTAGTTTGCTGCAAGATGCAGAAGGAGCTGCTTAGCAATGTAGTCTTCTCAATAAAAAATTAATGCTTTAACAAGAAGCCAAATAGCTACAGCTAATGTACTTCTGAATGAGATCTAAATTTTATTCATAAGCATCAGTGTCAGGACTAAAATAACAGTTTTATGGACACTATGAGCATAAACAGCTCCGCTGATTCAAAAACAGAAACTGCACTTCTGAATGAATCAACTCATTCATTTGGAACAAAAGCATCATTTTAAATCCATGCTTCAAATAAAAGAGAAAGCCAGAGACAATATTCTTCTTGTGAGCCTGCTTCCAAGAAATGCACCGCAGAGGAGAAGGGAGACTAGCTCCTGGCGAGGTGATGGTGATTGGGAATGTGCTGGGGAAAAGGAGCAGAGATCACTCAGAAGCTGCCTGGGACGCGGCTGGAGGCGAGGTGGGGTGGTGTTCCCACCTCTGAATCATCTACGTGTGGAAAAGCATCCCACATGGGAAAGAAGAGTGCTACGATGCTGTGGAAACCCCCGCTGAGCGCCAGCATTCAGGATGTGCTGGCTCTGGTGCCTGTTGGAATGGCTTTCATTGATTTGGGATGGATTGCACCATGTTTAGGTATTTTTCTAGACTCCTGAGTACCAGGTATCGGGAAATCAGAAGGAATTTAAAGAAAAAAAAAAATCTCAGGGCTTTGGACATCACTCACTGATGTGGGAGGATGCACAGAGCCTCTGAATGTCCTTCCACATGGATTTGCATGGATGCAAAAGCATCTGCATGGATGGCTATATCCATGCAGCCATCGTATGGGATGCAGCAACATATGATATGGCAGCACCTACACTAAATTTGTGTCTCTGGAGAAAAATAATACAAAGGAGATGACTCTGTTTCTTGCAGATGTTTCCAACCGTTGGTGGTCCCTGATCTTTATGCTCTACTTCTGCCTGTGCTGTTTTCCTCACCCTCTCCCAGTGTAACACGCTGTGGTGGTTCCAGGAGCTGCCGGTCACGGCGTCAGGAGCTGCCAGCTGCGGCACACCCAAGAGGCAGGGCAGCTTGGGCACGTTCCTCAGTTTGGGACCCTTAGTGCTGCCTTACCTGTCATTTCCAGATGTGCTTTAAGTGGCGGTGGCCTGGGAAGGGCCCCGTGGTCCACTGCAGAAAGGACTCTCCAGAAGTGTAGTCTGGATCTCAATGTGAGTATTGATAACGCACAGATATCCATTGCTAGCCCAACAAAGCAGTTACGAATGCAAGTTAAAAACAGTGATAAAATTGGAAAATGTGGAGAGCTGTACAGCTAACTAATCAAAGATTTTTAGAAAAACACATCTTGGAGAGCGCCCTCATTACAGACAGAAAAGTCAGATAGATGTCAGGACACACTGACATATAACTTTATAGACATGCATGACAGGATGAGAAAGTGACAGTCATCAGGACTGGTGGCAATTCTTGTGGTTCAAGGCTTGAAACGAGGAGCTGCCCAACACAGCCGGTTCTGCTGAGTGAGGGCGAGGGCAAGGGCTCCCGCAGGGCACGGCCGAAGCTCGGGGCAGCAGAGGAGCCACGGCTTGGAGATGGTCACCAGGGCGGTTTGGCTGGGCAAGGGAGATGGAGGAGGGACAGTGACACAGGGGATGGGGCTCACTGGGGAGCCAAAGCCCTGAGTCAGCACTGCTCATCCCCTCCCGGTGCCTGTAATGAGCATCTTTACGGTGACAGGGCTCCTCCCGGCCACCTTCACCAAACCGCACCAGAGACCCCGACAGGCGTCAGGTCTCGTCTCTTGACGGTGCCTTTGTGGAGGATTTGTTTGCCCTCCCTTGGCACACGATGTGGCACGCACGTGAGGGCCGTGGTGTGACCATGCCAGCCAGAAAGACTCCAGAGTCTTCAACCGGGTTGAAAAACACATTGTGTATTCAGTGACAAATTTGTTAAGTTGTCCAGCTGCTAATGAAACCGTAACAGGCTCTGGACAGTTTGTTTATTTTACAAGGCAATTAGGGGCCCTGCAAGAGGAAAACTGCCAGCTCCCAGCACCCCCCTGCCCTCACACACTTTCTGCAAGTGGAAACAGAACCGAGCAATTGGAGTCGATACAGAAACATCCCGGGTGAAGTGATCCTCACCCAGCTCTGAGCAGCCAGAGCTCCCGGCTGGGACGAGACCGAGCCGGACCCTCCT
>NW_009612717.1:24590-24791 GCF_000690535.1 Cariama cristata | reverse complement strand
GCAGCTCTCCCTGCGCCGGGGCTGGGAGCGCCGGCAGCCCAGCTCTTGCCACTGCCACGGTTCCCGTAACTGGGGTAATACATCTGTGGCCACAAATGAAAGATCAATATTTATTTAACACACACACTACCCTTTAGAGGCCCTTAATTGTAAATTAATCATCATTAACTGACAGTAATTGAACATGCTGAAACTACAATC
>NW_009612717.1:24179-24460 GCF_000690535.1 Cariama cristata | reverse complement strand
TCAGGGGACTGCTGCCGCTCGGGCAGCCTGAGCTTTGCTCAGCTGGTAGCAGTCCTGCGCCGGAGGGACAGTGCTCTGTGGGCTGGGGGACCCTCAGCAGACCATGGCAAAACGTGGGGGTGACCCCAGGAGCAGGCAAGTGCCTCTCTCCCTGTTGCTGCCCCAGAGCCCTCGGCACGACATGCTTGTGCTTTAGCCCCAATCTCACTTCCCACAGGGAAAGGCAGCGGCCTCCAGACTGGACAAACCCCCCATGGCCTGTACGTCCAGCACCGGGGCCC
>NW_009612717.1:21308-24141 GCF_000690535.1 Cariama cristata | reverse complement strand
AGGAGGAGCGCATCGGCTGTGCCCTGCCCGCCGGCCCCGCGGCTGCGAGCCCTGGGCAAGGGAAGCACCCTTGGGCAGCTCGCCGGCTCTCTGCCTGCGTCTGCAGGAGGCACCGCTGGTGACAGGCTCTAAGCCCAGGGGGATGCCTTTCCCTTGGGAAGGAGAAGCTGCAGTTTGTTTCTTTCCAGATTTTACAGAAATACCCAACCGGAAGGGCAAGTGCCAGCTCTTCCTCCCTTGGCTCCCAGGTAAATCAGGTGTGAGCCTGCCTGCAGGGCAGTGAGATGCACGGTCACCAGCAGAAGTGTTTCGGAGGGTGCTGCTTTTTGGACAAACGTGCACGTTGGAGGGCTTTTGAGATAGTGGTGCGCTCTCCAGTCTAGGGAGTTAGAGCAGCTCTACTCTGCATTTCTGGTGTTACAGTGATTAAGCAACAAAATGTAACTCAGTCCTTGGTGGGGAGCGCAGGAGAGCGCGGCTGATCTCCAGTGCCAGCAGGCTGCGCAGAGTGAGCTGGCAGAAAGAAATGCAAATTCCTTTTCTGTAAGGACGACAGTGGCATGAACACTGACTTTATTAAAATGCAGAATTATTTCAGGGCCTTTTGTTTAGCTCAGAGCCTGGAGGTAATTTATGCGCAAGGATGGAGCAGCGAGGGCTGTGCTCAGCTGCCTGGCACTGCCAGGATTTCTTGGCTTGTGCTCCTGGTGTGGAGGCTTTCCAGCTCTGGAAGGAAGGTCTGGGAAGCCCACAGTCTCCCGGCTTGTTCTTGCTGAAGAAGTTTTCCTGTCCCCACAGCTCCTACATACAGCTCCTGGGGACTGGGCCTTTAACACAGAGGCTAATTAAGTGCTCACTTATCAAGGCAGCGGGTCCACTGCTCCTCCGTGCCCGAGCCCTTCCCTCTCAGCCTGCCCTTCACCTGCTGCCAGGAGAACAGCAGCCTGACTGCACGCCGTCCCTGAATGCTGCTGCACAGGAGATGCTGCCCCTGAATGCTGGTCCATGGCATCCCCGCGTGCCCTCCCTACAGTTCCCTTGGGACAGAGATGGAGCATCGTCCCCTGCAGCCTGGCAAAGGAGCTGTTTGAGTCGTGGGCAGCGAGGAGGAGACGCACTCCTGCCCCGCCGCTGGCTGCGGCTCTGCCACCCCGCGGGGTGCGAGCTGCACCGCTCACGTTGGAGGTGCAGAAGCGTTGACCCCTGCAGCCACCGGGCTTGGCATCGCCGCTGGATCTGCCCCAAGTGCCCTCAGGCTGGGCAGTTTATGGGCTTTGCAGCCCATGAATTCTGTTTGGATTTGGAGTCTCGTAGCTGGCAATCTGAGCCACTGCAAGCTCCGACCAAAATGTGGGGCTTGGTTGGCTCTTCTGCAGCTTTGGCCTCCGTATTGAAGGTAAGCGGGCAGGATTTGGCAGAAGGAATCCCAGAACCTGGCACAGAGATGATAATTAGCTTCTTATGATGAAATACTAAAACTCAGAGGGATGTGGTTCATTTGACCAAGTCAGGAATCCAGCGCAGCTCAGTAAATGTCCTGGTCTGCAGCAGGCAGCTGGGTGGGTTCCTGGAAAGGGACCTGGAGAGCATGGGATGGGGGTTTCCCACGAGCTACACGAGGTGGACAGAAGAGAGGAAGGTGCTGAAGGGCAGCAGCAAGCACGCTTGCTCACGACCACAGTCCTGGAAGAGGGTCCAGCCGGGTCACCCGTGGCCTGGGGGAGCTGGCAGAAGGCTCAGGCCGGTGCGTTTCGGAGGCGCAGGTTCGGCTGGGGGTGCCGGGGGTGAAGTGGCACCACCGGGAGCATGGAGGGATGTCAGGGCAGGGGCAGGGGCTGGGCGCTGCTGAGGCAGCGCAGCGGAGATGCTCCCGGGCACGGGGACCGACGCCAAGCTCTTCACCTCTGCCTGAACAGCATTGCTAAGGCAAGCAAAGGCTCCTGGAGTTTGTTGACAGGGAGGTTTATTGAGATGAAATCTTTGCATCAGGTTATGTGCTCTCGTTTTGAGGAGCTTAAACTATGTCCAAGATCAGGCTAGATTAAATCCTTGACTTCCACTGCCATCCAGGAAGTCTCATCTAGGCCAATTTGCATTTTCATCTGCATATTAATGCTGGGCTTATAATCAGCAAGCAAACCTTCCCAGTTCATTGGTCCAAAGGTAAACATCTGCAATGGAAAGTAAACAGGGAGGAAGGCTTCTGCCCCGCGCTGCTCGAACAGACGCTCTCCCTGTGCCGCCTGTAGAGGATTTGCCGTATCCTGACTGACAGGAGGTCGAGGGCTCTGCCGCCTCATCCCGAGAGCTGCACGCCGGGCGTTAGGACACGCACTGCTGGGGCTGTGTTTTGAGAACATTACAGTGTGTTTGACACAATGTCTGGCTTCACTGAGCCAGGTTTATCATCTAATAAAAGCTGCTACACCCAGACATTACAGGACCTGCTACGAACCGGGGAAGGAGCCGGTGTATAAATCCAGGACTTTGGCTTTTGTGCAGGTGGGGCGCAGATTTAGGTTGAAGGAGAAGAACCGTGCTCTCTGTGTGTCTCCTAAATTACAGCAAGGCCCTGCACAGATCGATCACCAGCAGCTGGTAAGAAGCCGCAGGTTTGCAAGCGTGTGGGGCTGAGAGGCTGCAGCCAGCTGCCCTTCTGGAGGGAGAGACTATTCTTAGGTGGGTATTTGGACACGGTTCAGAGGAACCTGCCTTGTCACATTTAAATTCCTCTCCCCATGGTGGCATGGTGACAGAAGCCTTCCCGTATGGTGCCGTGGGAGGGAAAGCTTCCGCCCGCCATTGTCTGCGGCGGATACCAAACGGCGTGCTG
>NW_009612717.1:17787-21139 GCF_000690535.1 Cariama cristata | reverse complement strand
TTTCAAGGCATTTAAACACACCATTTAACTTCCCCAAATGCTCCACTTTGCTAAACCTCTTCGCTTCTAGTTTCTCTGCATTTTGATCTCCTCACCACACATGCTGCCAATTACTATGCAAAATAATCATGTTAATTTCCAACTCCGTTAGCAAACAGCCAATAAAATCTCTGGCACTTGCCAAGAGCGGAGGCCCCGGCACCGGGAGCACGAGCACGGTGCTGCCTGCGGAGAAGTCCCAAGTTGCATGGAAGGAAAATGCCCACAGCCTCAGCACAAATGGGTTCTGTACCGTGAGCAGCTTCATTTGAACCGGCAGTGCCGCATGTGCCATAGGAGTGCCTACCTGTGCCCTGTCCTGCCCGAGGTGGCTGTCCCAGCGCATCATGTCCCATTGCAGGGCAGCGCCGTGCCACCCCTGCCCCAACCTGGTTCCCGGCTGCCAGGGACAACGTCAAACAGGTCTGGTTCCAAAAGCAGGCACTGCATTCCCACAAACTTTCCTAGAGGAAACGTTTCTCCTGTACTTGAAAGTTTCCTGAAAGTTTCCAGCAGATTGGGTAAACACAGTAAAGCGGAGTTGGGGTCAGCCTGTCCTGCACAGAGGCAGAGGTGCAGCCCTGCCACAGCACAGTGGTACAAGGAAATTAACCACCATGGCTCCGCTCCTTTCCTGCCACTGTGTCACAGCCGTGCCGCCCTAATTGTGCTTGTTAAGTGGAGTGCCTTCGTTGCACTTGGTTGGGGCCGTGGCCGTTTCAGATAAGACAGACCCTGGATCAATGCTGTTTGACAGGCGATGCACTCCCAGCCGGGCTGTTGACGGGGCCTCGGGGTGCTGTGCCCCAACCCCTGAGCAGGAACCACGGCACGGCGTGTTCCCCGGAGAGTGCTCCCGCCCAGGAAGGAGAGCATCTTCCTGGAGCCAAATGACCCAAATGTCCCTGCTGCGCTGCGGGGAGGGACGTCGCCAGCGCGGCAGGGCCAGCGTGGCTCGGTGCTGCCCTGCTGACACCGCTTATCTGCACTGCTCTCCCCACGCAGCTGCTGCTGGGAAGGCACAAGCCTCCTGGGCAAACTTGTTTGCATTGCCAGGAATGATAAACCCGGACACTGTCCCAGCCCCTCCAGAAAGGCCGTTATTTCTGTTTGACTCCCTGCCCTCTGAGAGGCTTTGCCACAGAGGACTCTTGGTGGCTCTGCCCTTTCGTCGCTGTGCTTAGCAGGGGACAAAGCTGCCTGCACGTTTAGCACTTACGGCATCGCAGGTAATCCATTAGATGTTTCTGTGTTATCTGACCAGTTACAAATACCTTGCTCTAAGGAAGAGCTGGCTCTGCTGGCTCCAGCTAGCGATGCTCAGTTCAAATCCGGTCACTGCTGCCTGCGAGCAGGCGCTCACGCAGCATCCCAGCCGGCGGTGGGCTCGGGAGCAGGGAGGGGCGAGGGAGCTGTGGCCAGTCTGAGCACACGTGCTGGCCCGCAGGGCCATCAGAGACCCAGCAGAGCAGGGATGCCCTTCCCAAAAGCCACTGAAGCCCCAGGCACTAACAGTGACCCTGCTGCTGACTGGCTGCAGAGCTGCTTGGTCCCAGCAGCAGCCCTGGTACCCAGCGAAGGGCAGCCCTGCCGGACCCTGGCTCTCTGCCGCCTGCCCTGTGCACACCCTGTGCCCCCAGCGAACGGCAGCCTGTGAGCTGAGGCCAAGCGGCTCTTCCCACCATCACCTGGGGCTTTTCCAGGCTCCAGGTATTTGCTGTGCCTTTTGCAGCTCGCAGGCACAGGCAGTGCTTGCTGGAGGCAGCGGAACAACTTCCCTGCCTGAGACGGAGCTCCAGGGTAGAGTGGTCTCCATCAGCTCCGACCTGCTCGGCTGCCAGGCACCGTGGGGGTGCTCAGCAGCCCCTCCCCGTGTGGACGTGTTTCAGATCAAACACATCTCCAGTTTGGGAGTGCTTGGGGACCAGCAGTGATGGATGGTGGTGGTGGTGGCTGCGCTGGGCAACCTCAGGCACGTATGGAGAGAAGTCTCCTTCCTGTCAGAGAAGAAAAAAGCCATAATCTGCCCTAACTGCTGCTGTGATTTTCTTATCCATCACAGTGGCAGCTTATTTCTGCCTTCTTGGGACCTGTTACTGCTCTGTAAGCGGAGGAGAAGTGGGGCAGGAAAGCAGAGGGAGCACCTGATGGGCATCCTCTGCTCCCTGTCACTGCGGCCAGACCAGCAGGACCAGCAGGATGAGTCCTGCTGACCAAAGCCAGAGGCAGGCACCCGCAGGCAAGGTCCCAGCTGCTCCCGGGACAGGTGCACTGCCGGCCCTGTGCATCCCTGGGGCGGTGGGAGGCCCAGGTGGGTTCCAAGAGTAGGAGAGTGGATTTGGGGACTTGTCACAGCAACAGCATCACTGACTGTCACGCTCGACAGCCTGGAAGGAGGTGCCAGGGCAGGGTGGGGGCTGCTTGCTCGCCATGTTTGCCAGGAGCAGTGCAGGATGCTGCACAGGGCAGGCAGGTGAAGCCAAGAGGGGCAAGGGAGTCCGCACCACTGCACAGCCCCAATGCACTCCAGGGCACATGAACAGAACTCCACTGCGACTCTTCCCTTCTTTGGTAATCAAACCTAGGGCAACACGCCTCTGAATTCAATGCCTTCCTCCCAATTAGCTCCAGAGTGTACCGTACTGCCTTTGGGAACGTGCAATGTTGTCCTGTAAATCTACAAACTCTTGTTTGTTAGCTGGCAGTGTGACCAGAAATGCCGTGCCCAGTGTGCTCATCTGCTGACAGTGTCTCTGCTTGCTATCTCCATCTCATCTCCTGAGGGGTTAAACTGTAATTTTGAGGCTGGGAAATGGTGTATGCTACACAAGGTTGGAGGAGCTGAGCCTGGATCCTGGGATGGCTGTGAGGACTGGGGATGCCAAACAGACTGTCAGACTCCAAGAGGTAGGTGTGGGGAGACATGCCACCACAAAGGAGCAGAAAACGGTTTCCATATTGGGCTGAAGTTTTAGAATCCTCATTTTACAGTGAGGGAAAGTGTTTCTGTGTGTGTTTGCATATGTCTGTATGTCTCTCTCTCTCAGACGAGAGAGCAAACAGCCCAGTGGCAGCAGTTGCTAGAAGATGCACACGGTGAGAGTGACCCCAAAGGAGCATACCCAGCTTCGGGAAGGGCCTCTCCCTGCACCCCCCTTCCCTCCCTTGCCGCAGCCTCCCTCTGCTTTCCCTGCTGGCAGTGCGAGGGATGGCCCTGCAGACCCCAGGCAGCAGGACCTTTTGAGCATCCGATTAATCCAGCTGGCTCCAATGGTTTTCTGGAGAGTGGCTGGCCCCGCTGGGCTCGGCGTTT
>NW_009612717.1:13658-17743 GCF_000690535.1 Cariama cristata | reverse complement strand
CGCCAGCCGGTGTCTCCTCCTGCCTCAACAGGGTCCTTCAGCACAGCCCCCCGGGAAGCTCCACAGCCTCAGCTCCACGCAGCCATCCTCAGCCAGGCAGCGACAACCTGCGACGGATGCACAGCCTCTGCGAGAAGCAAACCTTCAGCCTGCTAAGGATCCACCCTTCGCAGCCCGGTTACCAGCTATGCCTCCTACACATCTCCTCTGTATTTACAGACATAAATCCTCGGCATATCACAAGAAAAGGTTCAGCCTTGCCAACCAGACTTGTAAACCACTTTACAGTAGCCCAGGACTCTAACATAGACATTTTAATGTGGCACCATTGTGCGCCAAAGCTACGCCCGAGCCAGCAATTGCCACACGAACCCCCTGTTCCAGGGTCTGCGGCATGGCCACGAGCCCTTCCGCGGGGGGTTTAGCTCCCCAGCTCCTCACCCTGCCTGCCAGACCCCCTGGATGCAGCTGGGGGGTTTCCAGCCGCCTGGGCTGGGGGGTCCCCGCCAAGCCCCAGATCCTCCCCGTGCTCCCGGGGAGCTCGGGCACATCAGCAGGAGCAGCTGAGAGAAGCTCCAGGGGCTCTCGCCCTGCCCAGGGAAGGGAAATCGCAACTTTTAAAAAGTCAATTAGCTCTCTGCCAATTAGCTTACGCTGAAGAAGGTAATTACCTTATCACTTACAGTACTCCCGCACTCCTGGAGAAGGCAAACATTCCTCCTCCCTGCCTGGCACAAACGATCCCCCCACTTAACCGCCAGCCTCACCATCCCCCTGCCTACAGGGGTGATGGCCAGCACAGCTGATTTCAGTGCCCCCCGCCGTGGGCTGCCCCGGGCACAGCATCAATGCGCCCCAACCCACGCTGTTCCCCGGCAGATCAGGCTTTCGGCTCTTGCAGTAACCGGGAAAAGAGCGAAAACCAGAACTGCAGCGTGACTCCCCGCAACGCCCCATGGCAGCAGCGCAAAGCCCACGCTCACGTCTGGACACAGACTGTGCTGAGCCTCTTGCTCCTGTACCCGGTTCTGCTCTGTGCCCGTGCTTGTTCCTCTCCTGCTTTTCCACGGACGTTTCTCTGTGCCCCCTGCAAGGGCTGCTGTCCCACGGCCTGCGGCTTAACGGGCTCTGGGTGAGGAGAGGGAGGGATACGCTGGGTGCTCCTGGCTCCCAGTGGGATGCAGTGCCTTATCCTGGTCGGCAGTGCCTGGTGAACTCTTCCTTGGTGTCTGGCAAATGCTGCTGTTTCCCAGGCTGTTCCCTGCAGCGATGGCTTGGCAGACCCACCACAGAAACAGTCCCAAGTTCACGAGCTTCATCTCCAGAGGAGGACGTTCTCCTTACGGCGGCTTGCCTTGCAACACCTGCGGCCAAGCAGCGTACCGCAGGCGTGTCAGGATAGGAAATCTCCATAAAAAATCTCCATAAAAAATAAACCAAAATAAACAGGTTCCATTGTAATCCTATTAATGCATCTCCACACAGGTTGGTATCTCCTGAAGAACACTTCCCATTAAAGAAATCAATTTAGTATTCGGCTTTCTTCCTGTGGTGCATATTGAAGTGGGATTTGACAATGATGGAAAACAGATTTGCGTTAAATACTGCCAATAATGTCTCATAGCTCAAGGTTACAGCTTCTTGTGAGCGACAGACGCTCGTAATCCAACGCGTTGAAAATACTGCACTCCACTATCAATTATCTAGAGTTATTAGGTTTTAAAATAAACTGCACATCCGGACTTGAGGCCACATGTTTATTTTACATTTTCCTTGCAGTTGCTTCACCCTGTTCTGGGCTTTCTGAGGGTTTCTGAGGCCGTCTGCCACCAGCCCTTGCAAAGCGCAGAGCTGCTCTGCGGTGCAGCCGGGTCCGGCTCCAGCTGCGGACCCACGCCGGCCCATCGCCCTGAAAACCTGCTTGGGGCAGAGTCCGCATCCTCACTGACCCCGGATTTCAGACCCGGAGGGAGTACCAGACTTCAGAGAGGCTGACAGCAGACCAGTAATTTCTTGAGCCTCTTCTGGTCAGCTAAACACAAACTGTGGGTTTTGGATTCACCAGTTTAGTCGGGGATTTCAAACAACTGTTCTTCTTCCTCAGGTTTCTCAGAAGCCCACAGCAAAGCAGTTTGCTTTGTGTCCTAAATCCCAGCTTTCATGCTTGACAAAAGCTTTCTTTTCTTTGATAAACAGAAATGAAGCTAAACATTAATGGATCCTTTTCTTCTCACTTGAGAAGGCAGGGGAGCCTTGCAGGGGAGCCAGAAGACCTTTCGGAGCATCTTTTTATTTTGAGGCTGTGGAAGTATCAGCAGAGTCGGCGTCCGCCCCTGTGAGCTCCCTCTGCCAAGGAGATGCCCAGGCAGAAGCAGGAGGCGACACCGATCTCACGGCAGCCATGTGCCAGGACCGCACGTCTGCTGCCCAGGGGCGTGCGGGGAGCTTGGTTTCAGCAATGGCACAAGGAAAAATGGGACAATCTAGGAAACGTGCAACGGGCTGGATTTCAGCCCCTGCTTGGGGATGCACAGCGTTACGTGTCTGCAGAGGAGGTACTGCTGAGTGCCAGGGAGCAAAAACAACAGCCAGAGCTGGGGAAACAGAGACATAACTGACAGGTTCATCCGACAGGTAGGAAGTGTAAAATGCATGCACGCTTGGGTAGTGGGGCCAAGGAATCTGGACCCCTATGCACGCACTGCTAGGTATCTTCCCAGTGACTTTTTACCCTAATTTGCAAGTCAGTAAAGCCACATAGAAGCCTTGTCCCATTTTTGAAGCAGCATTCCCGGGGACAAGGAATCTGTGGCACGAGTCCTTATGGACATCGCTTTGCCCAAGCAATGGCAGCAAAGTCAACCAGTTGTGGAAGGGACTATGAGGCTGAGCAGAAGGCTTGAGCTAGGCCAGTCTGGCTGCAAGGCGCTCATAGACTGGGGCATGGCCAAATCCTGTGCAGACCACAAAGATATTCATTGGTCCTACAAAACCAGGATAACAGTGAATGTTCTTGATTCCTGTCTGTCAGCACTTCATTAAGCAATTACAGATCTACAGACATTTCTCTTCTATAAAGTGTTCCTGCATCAATGGCAACAGCCTGCAAATATTCTAGAGGCATAAACAGAGTAATTAATCAGGGTGCTGTAATGGCAAGAAATTAACATAAGGAAAACACAGACTGAATATCTGAGAAAGTTTTCTGGCAGCAAACCATGATAATCAGAGAATTGCCATCCCAGGGAAAGGGGGAAACTCCACAGCATGATACAGGTCAGAGATCCCTGGCAAATATCCCAGAGGGAATGCACAAATGCTGGCTCATGCGATGGACAAGATGACCCAATATATGACTTGCTCTTCCTAATATCAATCACAGAGTGATTTCTAATGATGATTCACTGCTCTGGGTAACGGCGCATTCATTCAAGGCTTGCCTCACAAGGCAGCAACCTACTCACCGAGGTCTCCCCGCTTGGTGAGAGCATTTGCTACCCAGGTCTCCATGCTCATTCTGCTGCCCAGCCACAGGCTAGGCTTTGCAGCAGGTTATTATTTCTTTGCAGCAGGTTATTTCTTTGCAGCAGGTTATTTCTTTGCAGCAGGTTATTATTTCTTTGCAGCAGGCTATTCCTTTGCAGCACGCCGTCCTTGCGCACGTGCTGTCAACCTGCAGACTCCCCAGGCGGGCAGAGGCGGCCCAGAGTGTGTTGGCCACTGTTTGCCGAACCCGAGAGGAGCGAGGCGCTGCCAGGGCTGGTTTCTGGTCGCCTCGCTGCTGCCAGACTGGGCATGGCAAATGCTGTCTGTAGCTGAGCAGTCGAGCTTGCGCCCACTGCAGCCCCCTTGCCTGGGGACACAGCCCCAGTGCAGGTGCAGGGAGCGCTGCTGGGAGGCTGTGGCACGGGGGGCTGCCTGGGGGGACACCAGAACCGGCTGTACCGGGTCCTAGGAATTGCCAGTCCCACAGAATAAAAACAGTTTAACAGTTTGGATTGCTCTTTGCACATATGTTAATATTTTGGGGCAGAAACAGGGGTAATTGCAATTCTATGGTGGAGTTACAGCTGCAGGCTTGCCTG
>NW_009612717.1:10219-13646 GCF_000690535.1 Cariama cristata | reverse complement strand
ACAGAAGTGGGGCGGGACAGGACTGGTTCCAGGCAGACCCCATGTCTGCCTGACAGCTACCTGGAGCATCCCGCAGCTCCGCATCAGAGACCCGCTCCTGCATGGCAGCTGCGAGCAGAAACGCTGGGCTCTAGCCAGCCTTTGAAAGAGCAAAAACTGCAAGGTGAAGGAATAAAATTACCCCAAGTTATAAACTCTATTTTTACTGCAGCTTTTCCAGAAATGTGGGCGCACTGTAGTGAGTGCAAGAGCATTGCTGAACCTGCACTGACCTCCTCCTAGGAGACCCCTGTAGCCACAGTCAACCCCATTGCTGAACTCACAGATCTCGGCTGGTACCCCACCTCTTCCCTGCTCATGTCGCCTGCACAGCTCTGACTGTGCCATCCAAAGCCTGTTCGCTACATGCCACCATGCGGTTTGTGCATTTTTCAAGATGACAAAACGCGCCCAGTGTTCCCGCCAGCCTTCCTTTAACCACAGAGACTCGGCTGTCCTGCGCCTGGTGCCCGTACGCAGCAGAGGCAGAGCCCCTCGTTTCCAGGTGTGCTCTGCAATCATGGAAACCAAAAAAGCTCCCTATAGCTGTGGCAAAGAAATTAATCCAAAGGGTTGTGACTTATTCAGCTGCTGCCGGCTGCTCCCTCCATGCCTCCAGAAGGCTGTGCCCTACCTGCGGTGATGCTGGAGATCAAAAACAGAGAAGACACCGGCTGATTTTACAGCACATGCCAGGAACTTGGTGTGGTAACAAGTGTCGCTAGCACAGTCTTGGAGTGCGACTTGTGCAGCTGCAACGGATGGCAAGGTTACCTTTACCTGCCATCACAGGGGAGGCAGCCGCTTGTAGGACGCGTCCCCTCGAACGCTGACAGATCATTTGCTCTGTGCGTCCTGTTGCAAACAGATGTCTCTGTGCAACAGAGCAGCCACCCGAATGCTAAAGCAGTTTGTTCCTGGCGCTCCATAAAGATGTTATATTTGTTCCCAGAGTTAATCTTTAAAGATTTTTAGAGTGATCAATAACCAGTGGACGTATGCAGAGCAGTCTGGAGCGGCATCCAGGAGCACCTCCCAGCACAACGGGCACCCATGCTGAGCACAGTGCCGGATGGCGGTGACCGTGCCCCCGCAGCTCAGGACTGGGGGGCACCACGGCAATGGAGGGCTTAGGGGACCGAGACACTGAGCCCCACGGCACTGGAGACTCTTGGCACCGAACCCAGGGGCCATCAGGGGACCTGGGCAGCACTAAACCAGGGCAGCGGCAGCAGGGGTTGCCAGGGCACACCAAGTCCTGCTGGCACAGGACTGCAGCTGGGGGTACACCAAGCCCCGGCTGCACCGGGGTTCCCACACACTCGTCATGAGCCACAGGCTCTGGCTGCTGCCCGCTTCCCGGGCAGGCCGTGGGCACACAGACGTCTGCGAGGAGCAAGGGGAAGTTCAGCTTCAGTCTGGCAGGCAGATTAGCAGGGAGAGGAGTGTTCAATGCCAAGAAATCAGAAAACCACTTCATTTGCGTTGGGCAAACAGCGTGATGCTGGGCTGCGCTGCTGGCGGGGACGACGCGTGCTGAACGAAACATGCCCGTTTCCGTAGACCGCATGGTGCATGCCGGTCCCATGGTGACTGCTGGAAAACTGCGTGCCTTTCCACAGGCACAGGTAATGCCTCCGCACCCTCACAGAAATCCCCCAGGCACTTCCTTGGGCCCCTGCTCTTCTCCTCTTGAGAAGGAACCAGCCCAGCTGCTTCTCAGCCCCTGCTCCAGCGCCGTGCTGGCTCCCCAGACCCGGGGAGGGCAGGGCGCTGCCTGTGCGGGCGCTTGCCCCTGGGTGTGTTTCAGACCCCAGATGCCCATCGCTTCAGCACGTTGCCCTCGAAGAAAGCCAGGACACGAGCGTTTTAGGAAAACACCCCAGGTCCCAGCAAACCCCCTTCCACGCTCTGAGAAGAATTTCCATATTCATGAGTCTTATCACTCCCCTCAAGCTGCTGTGTGAACACAAGCAATTCAAAAAGCAGCACCACACAAAGACAGATTTTGGAGTCGTTGGGGAATCAGTAATGTAGTTTCTCAAAGACTCACTCGCCCTGCGCCTGCTCTGCCTGATTTAAGCTTGTGTTCCAGCACCGCCAGTCCCAAGGCGGTGACATTGGTGCAGGTCTAATGTCCCTCCTGCCACTTCCCATTTAGTGGCTGGCAGCAGGATAAGTCCTTGTGCTACCTGCAGAGCGGGGCTCCTGGGCTTCCCACAGGCACCATACCGGCGAGGGCTGGCTCCTGGTGGGAGGGACGGTGGGAGAAGGCTCCTGGTGAGGTGCCGGAGGCAACGGGTGCCAGGGCGTGCGCCAGCTGAGGCAGAGCTGGGGCAAGCCTCCAGGTTGCCAGATCAATGCTGTGACCAGCTGCAAGCCGCTGCCACCAGGCAGCTGGTCACTGGCCTGCCCGGGCAGTGCTCCCGGCTAGGATGGCCGTGCAGCCTCTGCTGTTTGCTGCTTTCAGCCCTGCCGGAGTGTTGCATTTAGCATTTTATTAAGGAGAGCCATTATCATTTGAAAAAACATTCTAGACTTTGTCAGTGCTTATCCTTGTCTGACTCCACAAAGCTTGTTCGCGCTTTTATCTCTTGCAGACTAGATTACAGTAATGCCTTGCAGCTTGCCAGCTTGCCAGGAGGACTGATTACCAGCCCTCAGCCCCGCAGGGCAGTGCCACAGCCGTGTGCGGAGCGTGGCCACCATCAACCCAGCACCTCCCCGCGGGTCTGGTCCCGGGCAGTTCTCTCTCTTGGAAAGGTCTCGAAAGAAGAGTGCTCCAGGTTGCCAGCTTTAATGAGCGCTCCGCACAATTAGCACTCCTAGTGCCCCCATCGCACCAGCCACAAAGCACTGCTGGGGCTCCGCAACCATCACTGCTTTCATTCGGGGTTTGCCCCCCAGCAGTGGAGCTTTTGGTGTTTCATCAGCTGCCTCTACACTGTGCCAGGAGCGCGGATGCTCTTAACAGTGTCCCGGTTGTTTCCCTGCTCGCCCCTCGCTGCAGGCAGCAGTTGTGCCTGGCACTGCAGAGTAAAACTGTTGTGGCATTTGTGGGGCCAAATACGTCTGTTAATGCTCCACTGGACTGGTGTAAAACTGCCTGGGAAGCAACTGCCAGAAACCTCCTCCTTCCAGGAAAGGTCCAAAATGCCACTTATGCCTTCAGGCAACGGCTGCAGCCAGGGGCACCGGGGCGGCCGTGCTGCCCGATCCGTTCCCCGCGCATGCCCACAGAGAAAGGCACACGCCGGGCACCACGCTGCCCCATCGTGCCCGGTCTGCAGAGCCCATGGCCACTCGTGAGGCTGCCCACCCACTGCACACACCAGACACGCACCCAGAACACCTTGGAGAGCAGGCAGTGGCCTGGCTGGGGGGCAGC